>NW_017308152.1:177063-196660 GCF_000935625.1 Nanorana parkeri
GGGGTGCTGTACGGGCTATTCACAATAGCCCGTACAGCTCCTGATCACGGCCGAGCAGCTCAGTCGAGCGCTGAGCCGTGCTGAAAGCCGAAGCTGGCCCTGAAATAGCCAATAGTAATGTCCCAATGCTTTTCAATGGGAAAATTCTCTTTTTTTTTTTTCTATTCTGGCAGCGATCGTGTCAGAATAAAGAAAAAAAGACACAGCACTGTTTCTCTCCTGGGCGGCCGGGAGCGGGAGGCTCCCAGAGGGCCCGGGAGAGGTTTTTTTCTTGTTTTTTTTTTACAGCAGCATAGCCACAGGACAATAGAAAACTATTGGGCGGAACTAGCTGTCACTGCTAGCTCCGCACAATCGACGGCAGCTTGGTGAATAGACCCCAAAGTGTTAGCTGTCCATTCTCTGTAACATAAAAGCACATGTAATGTCAGAGTTTAATTAAACAATTATCTTTTTTGCTGAGGTTTATATGTGTCAGTAGGACTGTGAAATGTGGTACAGTAATTAAGTAATAATTTGTGGGCACAATGACCGCAGCATATATGTACAGTGTATACTGCAAGTAGGCTCAGACTATTTTTCAGTGCCCCTTAAACCATGACCAATAATTAGTGCAATATAACCACCCCCACTTTTCACCTCGGTGTGAGCATGTTCGGCCGACCCGAAGCCAAGCAAAGCCACCCGATGTACGGCTGATTTCAGCCGATATACGGCTGAAATCAGCCGTACCAGTCTGAAGTGAATAGCCGAACAGCGTTCGGCTCACTTCGCTTCAGGTCGGTCATTCACTCGGCTGCCTACAGCAGCTTAGTGAATAGACCCATGTGTATTATACCAAAGTATTAGTCTTCTAGTTACTCAATTGAGTCCCTAGGCATTTTTTTTAACTTTCATTTTGCACTGGTTACACTTAGCGTCCAAATGTTTAATGATAAGCTGAAAATTAAATTTTCCTAAAAAGTTGAAAAGAAGCTACCTACTGTGTCAAAATTACTTATTAGCTCCATACCAATCAAACATTTAGAGGCATGCTACAGAACAAAAATGCTGTTTTCACCTATATGGCTCATTCACAGCAGAACACATGCATTAATGTTTTGCTGACAAGTGTTAGGATGTTTGAAACATGTTGTAATGTATTTTTGACAGACTTACTCTCAATTGGTTTGAATGGCAACATATGGATCTACTAGCAGAAAAGCAGCCACTCTGATTTTTTTCAGTTCGGTGCAATGCATCATGTTGAAACAAGCTCACTAAAATGGATTTCCTCATGTTCATGCATTTTGCCTTCATTGGAAAATGCTGGTGGGAACAAGCCCTTAAACTACATATGTAATGGGAAAACTGTAAACTGAGAGAATGAGGAGTGAGGAGAATTACCATATTATACAGTTGCTACCAGACAGTTGTCTCTATTAGGTGATTTTCCCTTACCTCTTACTCTCCCTAGCAGGGCACAGACAATTAAAACTTTAAAGACCATCGATACCATTGTAGTCAAAAACATTGTGCCTTTACAGTATATAAACTTGTATTCTAAATCTCTGACCCAAAACAAGTGGGGGAATATGACATTTTGACACGTTTCTAACACGTATGTACTACATGCTTTATCCAGGTTCATGATTCTGATGTATTGAACCCAGAGAAAGCTTGAAAACTAGTATTTTTTTTAAACAAGGCCAGCAATGGTAATCTATATATTTTTTTCTGATGGGTGTACTTTAAATTGGTCTCATACCAGTTACATTTTCCTTAGATTTGTATCTGTTGTATAGTGCGGGGGGTTGCCTGGAAATAATTTAAATTGAATGGATTGTTTAGGTAGTTCCTTGCACTACATATCTATTGGTACATTTTTCCAATCTAATAAATCAAATCAAAGGAAACTGCAAGTGGCGTGCAGACGGAGTTAGCCTTATTGATGTTTCCACCGTGTACAGAAACCTAATTTTAAAAGCTAGATAATACTCAAGAAATCTAATAAACTCGGGCAGGATGAAAACATTTGAGCTTTTCTAAAAATATTTGAAAAAAAAAAAACATTGAAGTAGAACAAAATAAAATCCAGCCAGTTGCTTCTTTGCCCAAGCTTGCCATAATCCATCTAATCATGTTAAATTAAGCTGACTAAAATAATATAGTAGCCAAAATACCAGAGACCTGCTTGCCTTGCCAGATGTTACGGTGTTACATGTCCATTGCCTTGCAGCATTTTAGGCTATACAGAAATCTACAAAAAGCTTATTATAGGGTCAGTATTAAAAAAATATAAAAAAATAACCATTTTATGTAAATACATTCCTCAGTGGATATCATATCACATAATGAGTTTATCAATGATCTTAGCAGATTTCATTTTAGGAGTGACTTATAGAGATATATTTGGGGGGAAAAAATCTGAAAATATTTGCTTTCTCAATGTAAATTATATGTCAGAAAGTAAAACCTTAAAACAGATGGTGAGAATGATAATTAATAAGAAGAACAAAGAAAGCATAGTTAATTTTTGATTCCTGAATAATATTCAAGTCCAAATACATTGCCAGGGACAGAATGGGGCACTTTACAAAGCTGTGGCTCCAAATTGTTGTGAAGTAAAGTTTCTGTAACATTCCTAATTTCCTGTCTCTATGAAGTCATTGGCACAGCATTCTGTTGAGCAAACCCATTTATTTAAAGCAATAATAGCACTTACTGTCCAAGACACAAGCCTTTACTATCCAATTACAAAGTTTTGCTCTGTTCTACTATTTGGAATTCAAGAATTTCATCAACAAATTATGTAATGGGGTTTGAAATCTTTTTTCCTTTCTTTTATTAAAAATAGGCTTTCTGTTTGCTGTTGTTCATACATCTTTCAATCTGTCATTTTGAGCACATTACGTAATATGACATGGTGAGAATATTATTAGGGACTGATTAACTGAAAAAGTAGAGACTATTTTTCAAAGTGAATGTTCACTTTAGCTTAGTAAAGGTGATGCTGTGCTCACCTGAATCAAACAATCAATTATAAATGAAACATCCTGTTGAATATCCCTTACACACAAATATTATCGTTCCCTCCCAGATTTGCCTAGATAGGAAATGTGTGAGAGGGACAAAATTAATTGCCTCCTGGACCTGCTACTTGGGGAGGGAGAGAAGAGTCCAGAAGTCCTTTACCTCCCATCCTGTTGGCTGGGAGGTATAGACCATATTGGAAGTCATCCTATGCCATGGCTTGGGAATACAGGAAGGTGGATACTAAGGTTAGCACCTTCAGAAGAGTTTCAATCAGTCCATTGCTAGTCTCAGCTCAAAGGACCACTATTACAAATTGCCAGTCTTGGCTTAAAGGTCCACTAATATCATGTGAGAGGGGCTAAAGAAATAGCTGTTCATCTGGCCTACTCCACTACATTTGCCTGTGCGAAATATACTACAAGATACTACTGAACAGAGGGATTGTTTCTGCTGTTTTTCAGTATCCTGTATTCCTAATTTTTTTTGTAAAATTAGATTGGTGGAGTGGCTTACTGTCATTCAGTTCCCGCTGGTGGGTCAGTGAATGTTTGGGTGTAGCTATAGGTCATTCTGCAAAGTGACCTATATCCCTTCTTGTTCATTCATGATTGGCGACTTAGTAGTTACTATCTATGGGGGTGTGTTATTTCAAAACGTACAGCGCTAGCCGTCCTTCAGAGGTGCATATAAGAACTCAGACGTTCAGGTCAGGATTTAACAAGTGCTATTAAAAAATAATTAATAAAACATTCAGTGAAGGGGTGTGTCTCAAAATGTTCAATGTGAATCGGTTGTGTGAACAAATAAAGTTCATAACACATCAAAACAGACAATGTATAAACTTATCTAATAAAATGTAATAAACTGTGAATATATGTATCATGTGTTAGTGATTCTTGTTAATAAATAGTGAATGGACAAACAATGTGTACCATTTGAATAAAATAAAAATAAAATTAAATTAAACTTTTTTTCGATGTATGTGTGAATAGTCCAAATCTTTTGTAGTTTTTTTAAAGTCTTTAGAAATCCATAAGTGTAAGACACTTCGAGAGTGAAAATTCAGTGCAATAATGTGTCCAACGAAAATCCAAAAAAACGAAGAAAAAATGAAGACAAAAATAAAGAACAAAGTGTAGAAAAAATGTAGAAAAAAATGTAGAAAAAATGCAGCAAAAGTCCCCTCAAGGGAATGCACTCACCAGATCCAAAGATGTTAAACACGTTTGTTTCATCAAGGTAAGTCTGCAGCTCCGTCTTTAATATCCACGCTCGATCAAGCTTCAGGGAAGGAAAGGTCTCCCGTTTTACCCGTGATGATTAAGCGGAATATCCTTTAGGCCCGCCCCATTCTCATGTCATTTGATCCAGTCTAATAGGAATCACGCCTAAAGTGACCAGCCGGCTTTTTAAAATATATTTTAGCGCGTTTTTTTAAACTTGTATGCTGTATTATTATAATAAACCTGGGTTTTACTACGCTATGAGCGTATGTCTTATTTTGATTATATGATTGGATATCCCACTGGGGGGACCCCTAAAATATGAGGATATTCCGCTTAAACATTAAACATTTTTTCTACATTTTTTTCTACATTTTTTCTAAACTTTGTTCTTTATTTTTGTCTTCATTTTTTCTTCGTTTTTTAATGTGTTCAGTTTCTGACTGGACAAGAAGACTCACTACAGAGTTTCCTACCAATTCATAACTTGGAAGAGTACTATGCCCCCTCAGTTTGTGAATGAACAGGAAACCTTCTGTACTTCCTGTTCATTGAGTGCTGGGGCTGTAGAAAAGAAGATTGAGGACTCTGTAGCCTCAATCTCTTTTTTCTATTTTAAAATGGAAATGTCAGGGGTCTGTTTAGACCCCTGGTATTTCCCTGAAGCCCCCAACAGTAAAAAAAATTATAATAATAAAAACGTTAAAAAATAAATAAAACACAACCCTCCCCCACACACACAAATAACATACATGTGTAACAGTGTGCCCCATATTGTGGTGCATGTCATATGCATGCACTGCAGTGCATTGTTAGAACACATCGCAGTGCTTGATTTTTTTTGTTTTTCTTTTCAAAATAAAATTAATTCAGCTGTGTGGCAGAGCATGACAAAGTGTTGTGATGCATTGGTGTCGGTTGTAATATGTGTAATATGCCGTGTTGTGATTAAATATATGCTCATTTTATCAAAACACACACACCAACACAGTGCACATACAGCACTGCAGATCAGGCGTAACCACAACATAGATTTTTATCATAAGTTGCTTATTTACATTTCATTTTGTAAAGTTTCACAAACAGGCGCAATTTAAATTTACAAATATTTATTAATTCCCTCAGTACAGTTTTATCTTTTAGATTTATAGTGAGAATATTGTTATATATTTTTGTGCGCTGATACAGATTTGACTTTTATTGATTTAATTGTGTGTATTTATTGCTTTAATATTAATTTGATAAACATTTGCGCAATTATCGCAGGACCTGCAAAATTAATAGCACCATCTTTTTATTCTACTGGTCCTGTGCTTTCAGGAATTGTATGGTTTGGGGGGTCTTTTACAAACTCTAAAAGCTGCAGTGATAAATTTTAAAAATTGCAAAAATGGTCTGGCCAACTGAGGTCAAAAGTGTTAGGCAGGGCTAAGCAGCAAAAGGATTGAAGCAACACTTTAGCTTTAAAGAGCCACATGGCATAATACATGAGAATAAATAGAAACATACAGAGCAAATTAACAAAACATGCTGTGTCATGCATTTCAAAAAACAGTTGCCTTGTTTTCTGACACAGAAACATTGGGCATATTTTTAGAAGTAGATGTAGATGTATAAAATACATAGGATTTGCAGTTGTACAGTGTACATACCTATCTGCAACCTACCCAAGCATAAAGAAAAAAATAAACATTATTTCCCTCTTAATGTAAAAAACTGATGTGTAGTAGCCCAGGTGTTCCTCCTGCTTTTTCAAACTTTATTGCATGGAAACTTTTATACTTGTTCTCTTACTACCAATTTTGTTATAGTATTTGTTTCCAGCTGTGTTGTGATTTTTATATTTTGATTATTTTATAGTATTTCACTCCCAGCCTCTGTCATCTAGTTAACACATATTATTACAGTGCTGTTTTATTGATTGTTGCTACCTTCTAATTTTGTAGAACAATAATTCAAACAGTTCACTGCACAAATAAAACATCAAACGGATTATTGAACTATGGCCTAGATTTATCAAACTAATATAAATGTTTAATGCACATTTGTGCCTTATCGTATCTTGCTATAACACACAGTGGAAGCATATTTGAACTCACTGTTTTGGCCTTTTCAAATGAGTAACATTTAATAAATGCATTAAAAAAGACGATCAAAAATAAAACACATTTTATTTCAACTTTTTTCTAGAGAAAACATGTGAGGTTGTATATTGTAAGTACAAAATAGAATAGGGAAATGTAACAACTAGAGAATACTACACTCTTTAGATATTGCCTAATAAGTGTTGTACTCACCAAGGGCATAGAGTCTGATATAGGGGTCCCAGTTAAATTCGTTCCATTTCCACCTTTGCTGTGATGAGCAAAACATAGAAAATTTGTAGCTTGAGTTTATCAATGACTATTTAGAGCTTTTGATATTTTTTTTTCCTGGTGGCTTAGCCATGAGGACCCAGAGGGGAATACGTTCGTAGGCAATATATGAGTTTACACAAGTGTCGGCGTATACTCTGGTACAGTCATGCACAGCTGCGCACAGCCATTACTGTCTATGGGCAGCTCTATGCAACACCTGGGCTTCCCAGGCAAGAAAAGATCTCATATTTTTACATTGTAGGCCCCAATGGGCCTGTGTGCATGAACTCTTATGAATGTTTTTCTGCACACAGTCTTCCTTAAAGAAGAACTTAACATTTCCAGTGGCTGTTTAGCAAACATATAGCATTAAAAATTCCGGTGTCAAAAGTATATAATGCACTTAAAGTGCATTAGTCAGGAGAATATGATATACAGCCAAGCATACAGATAAAAGTAGCCTACCAGAACTTTCCATACTGGAACAAATCAGAATTTACTTTTGCTTCTGGGAGAGCAGGGTTTACAGTGCCCGCCTCCAGCACTCACTATCACCCCACAGGGGTGATCCAGGGGTCACTGTCACCTACCAGGTCCAGCTGCAAAGCTTCTCTATACCCCAGTCTGGCTGCACACCACCACTGCAGAGCGCTAAGTGTCATTCACAGTGCTCGTTGTCCAGACACAGGGCATAGGCAGCCTTAGTTGAGTACCAATCTGATGCCCAACCTTTACAGGTTAACCCTCAGATAGATACTTGATTGAGTTGACCTATTTAAATTTACTGTGAAAAACCTGAGAAATGCAGATCTGCTGGCTGGGTTTTCTAGCCTGCTAATTCCTAGCATCTAGCTGCTCAGCATATGGATGCTTTGGAGGAGGGGGTTGGATCTCTTTGCCCCCCCCCCCTTATCTATGCCTCACATTTAGTCAGAATTTTCTATAGGATTTTTGTCAGATTTGCCACATGTGCTTTGTTTATTCTTAATTTGAGATAAATTACATTAATAATTACGAATGATTATGATTATTCTCAAGGACCATAAGGCTACATTCACACTTGCATGTGGTTTATTGAAGAGCAGGAGGAATTATCTGGGAAATATAAACTTACTATATGCTTCCCATATCATCTTCTGCTTTGTTTTAAATGCATTTGCATTAACATGCATTTACACATGTTTATTGCACATGTTCATGTGTGTTTACATGCATTTAGGTGCATTCAGAGTATCTAATCTGCTTCTGGATTCCAGAATTCTAAATTCAGCCAAACTAAATGCACAGAAATTCAGTTAAATAGACCATTTGAATTATACCATCTAAAATCATTGCATGCATTGCCATGCATTTCAATATGCCCTATAAATGCATATACACACATATATGTCATTGCCAGTGTAAAGGAGAAATAAAAAAAATTACAATATACAACACACACTGCATCAATGTTGAAGGCTCTTTTGACATACTGAAACAATCAAATGATTGAATGATCAAATTCAAAGATGTTTGGACACTTTAAAGGGTATGTATAGCCAAAACTTGTCTTTAGTTTTACATTACATTAGTCCTGTTGGTGCACCAACTACATTAACCTGTTTAAACAACATATCTTCATTGTCAAATTCAATACCATCCTGGAGGACGCATTACATAGTATTTGGGGTTGAATAAAGACATACGTCCATCAAGTCCAACCCATATAGGTCCACGCATCATCTCATTCTTAGGGATACTTGTATCCCTGGATATTATGGTCCCTCAAGAAATTGTCCAAACGTTTCTTGTTTAAATCTACACTCTTGGCTGAAATCACTGCCGATGGCAGTGAGTTCCAGACCTTAACCGCTCTTAATGTAAAGAACCCTCTTCGCCCATTGTGCTGGAATTTTTTCTCCACCAACTTTAGGTGGTGGCCTCTAGTCTTTGTAATGGAGTTAATCTCAAACAGTTTGTTGCCAATGTTGTTGTCACCATTGAACATCTTGTACATGAAAATCATATCCCCCCTTAATCTCCTTAATTCCAGCGTAAACATGTTTAAGGTCAGAAGCCTACAATATGTAATGTATTTCCTAAAGCAGTCCCACATTTGGTCTGAGTTTAGGTTGTGAAATGAGTTATCCCATTTTATTTCCCCCACTATATAAAAAAAATCTGTGATGATTAACATTGACTGTATGTCTGCATCGGCTGTATTTCTTCATATATTATCCTCCATGAGTCACATGCAATCATAATTTTTTTCAGAGTCAGCCAGGGAGCATGCATGGTGTGTGGTAACTCCGTGCACGGCACAAATTACTTCAACCTGCTTCTAACATTACTATTGCCTTTAATTGAGGATCTTTTTATGAGAGGATCCACGGGTGGTATTTAAATTTGACAAGTAGAGACAATAAAAATAAGTTGCTTAAACAGCCTAATGTAGTTGGTGCACCAACATGAATTTATAATATATATATAGTGGCTTAGTGGTTAGCGCTTCTGCCTTGCAGCACTGGGGGTCCCTGGTTCGAATCCTGGCCAGGTCACTATCTGGAAAGGAATTTGCATGTTCTCCCTGTGCTCGCATGGGTTTCCTCCGGGTACTCCGGTTTCCTCCCACACTCCAAAGACATGCACGTAGGTTAATTGGCTCCAGTCTAAATTGGTCCTATATGTATGCGAGATGGGGACCTTAGATTGTGAGCTCCTTGAGGGCAGGGACTGATGTGAATGTGCAACTATGTAAAGTGCTGCATAAATTGTGGACGCTATATAAATACCTGTAATAAATAAATAGAGGGGGGGAGAGAGAGAGGATATACTATATGTATAGATTTTTATGGCTGAAATAACTGATTATGAGAAATTATGTTTTGGGAAACATGCTCCTATAATTGCCGTGCTAGAGGGAGATTTTATATGTATCATATGTTTTAAATGGTTCATATTTCTAAGAATGATATGAAATATTTTGCATTAACTGTGGTTTATGATAGTTATCTACTGTTTAACAATTACATTGCAAATGGCCAAAGGAAAGGTCCACTAGCACATTCCACACTTTTATCCCCTTCAGGTCCATAGCTCATTGCACGTCTATATAAGTGTCTAGTTTTTGTAAAGAAATTAAAGTAGAACTTATGTATTCTTATCATGCTGTAAATGGGCTTTGCATAAGTCCTCACTGGCCTCTGTATTACAGCTACTATGGGGCAAAGGATCCTCAAAATTCATAAAAGAAGCACTAACGTTGCTTACATGAGGTCTCAACACTATGCTTTCTCCCCTCTTCCTATGCACCTGCTCTGTGTTACCATTACAGATTAGAAGGCAGGCAGGCTGCCAAGTCACTGCTGGCAGGGGAAGCTGAGCAATTGAGAAAAAGTGAAAGTAAAACTGAGAAGGTTCTATTGCAACCCCAGGGTGCATTACTCCACAGTGGCTGCAGTTAGAGATATCGGTAAGCACTTCTTTTAAAATGTTGCTTGCAAATAAAATGTAATAGTATAATGTCCATAGCCTGGCCGGTGTTCTAGTTTATGTAATCCCTATGTGCAGCTTCTCCTCTGGCTATAATGTGTAGTTCTGGTGGATCGGAATCCAGCACTCATCATGCCTGTGATCAGTTGCTGCTAGACATAACAAGAGAAGCTGGGTGAGTCCTTTCTCTTGAGCTTTGCCTGACTGACAAGTTAGTAATTGAAACTCATGGTGAGTTAGGTATCACAATGTTAACAAGTCTTCCACTAACTGATTATCTTGATTAACTCCCTAAACCAAGGAGGTAGTCAAAGTATATAACACTCAGTCATCAGAAGACACAACCTAAGTTCCATATTATTAAGATTATATAACATGAAAAAGAATCATGCATATTTGTATATTTGTGTTTAGTCTGAATCCACTTTTAATTAGCCTTTAGCCTGGAGTCCTACTTTATTTAAAAATGGACAAAAGATATTAGAAACCTTGAAAGTCCTTTATGAGAAAATGTAATATTTCTGATGTACCAAAGTTCTATTCAAAAAAACCAGCAAGTTTTGGAGTTTCCAAACTAATATGCAACCTCAGTGTCCTTTTAAAGTAATGCAAACAAGATTGTTTTGGAAACTTAAAAGGCAATATTCAGTTTTCCTCTAGACATCCCTGAAGGAGCTGCTGTCTAGCTGTTTCCTGCTCCTCCAGCCCACTTACTGAACATTCTATATTATGTTGGCACCAAGAGTACACCTTCCAGCCATTTTCTCTTCCACAGATATTGCTGCATAATTATAAAAGTTGCAGTAAAGAAACCAATAAGCTTATCATGAAAAAAGTTGAAAAAATAGAACATTTAACAATATGTATTCAAAAAAATAAGAAAGATGTCTCTAACTTCAGAAATTCTTGTAAATTATGACACATTTCTGAGTTGTCTCCTCTAATGGCTTATATAAATTACTTTATCTGCTAGCTCAATTGTTTGCTCAATATGAGCTTCAGTCAAGGCTTAAAGTGACACTAAACCCAGGAGTTAAATCTTAAATTGCATTTGGGTACCTTAACTATTAACAAAACAACCTTATTTGTGCATCACTCAGCTGTAGACCCTCAAATCATCTCTGAATTGGTACTGACACTGCCCATCCTTCTGGAGGGTGGCTACATTTGTTCCTCATGGTACCCTTGTACCATCATGGACTAAAATATTGATACAAATTAGTAAATTAAACATGAGATTGTAGTCCATCACAAAAGTGAGTTAGTATATAGTTTTTGTGTTTGAAAAAGGAAAAGCACAATGACCACTAAGGCCCCATTCATGATTATGTGTTACATTAAGGAAACCCATATTCTTTTAAAGTGGCCTTAAAAACCTACAACTTACAAAACGTTATACTAGCACTGTTTTTGGCCAATACAGTGCACCCCAACAGACATTCAGACATGTGTATTCACATGTGAGCGCTGCGGTATGCTGAAGGGTAGATGCACTGCTTTACAATGTATGTGTATAATGGGTTGCCATTCAGAATAAACAGCAGTGCACTATACATACACTGCACATTGTTGTGCATGCATGTTAAAAAGCATAAGGCATGTTAGTGCATTCAGGAGCATGCATGCTTATGAGTGGTCTGTGAGAACATGGGGCACTTTAATAATAAAGGGGTCTATTCACAAAACTGCCGTAGGCAGCCGAGTGAATAAACGACCCGAAGTGAAGTGAGACGATGAGCAATGCATTTCTATGCTGGCTTTTTTTTTGACTGACGGCGGCCCCATGTCAGAAAAAGAGCAGAGTAAACCTTTCCATGAACCTTTCCAGGAGCCGCTATCTAATAGCGGGAGATTCCGAGAGCGTCCAGGAGAGTAATGACAGATCAGCCGCCCTGGTTACCTAGTAACCAGGGTCGCTAATCTGTCTCTGCAAGTGGACAGAGCCAGCCGTGAGATGACAGCGGGGCATCATCAATGGGAAGTAGATCATTAAAATAAAGGACTTGATCATGGTGGCAGTGTCTTTTACATTTTACTGTTTTTTTCCATGCCCCCATGTCCAGCTACCCATGCCTGTTTTGTTTTAACAAAAGCTTGCACATTAGCCTTGAAAGGGCCCCCAAAAATACAAGATTTGTCTCTCATAAACTTTAATAGGGTTCAGTGCTATATTCAGGGTTCATGGACTTCCCACTGAGTTCACCAAACATCCAGCTATTCTAGCTTTGCCCATTCATAGGCTTATATTCTGTAGATACAAATTACAGTATCATAGTGATAAAATAATCAAACTATTGAATCTTGTGTGGACACATTTAATGGTATGGGGTAGTGCTAGTACAAAGGATTAAAATGAAAGTGCAGCGCTGGCATTTATCTGGTTTTATGGGGTTAGTGCTAGAAATCTGCAGTAGAATTATGGTGTGGTCCTTGTATTTTTCTGGTTTTTACTTGAAACCTTTTTTTATTTTTAAAAACTTCCTTGGATAATAATAATAATAATAATAATAATATAACTGGCCAAACAAATATTTATAAAATCAGCATATCAGTATATCAATTCCACTGAACTATTTCAAAGCAGGGATATGAATCTGGTTTTCATTAACAGCTGCATCTACCAATAAGAATCCAGAGAAAGAGAAACATGTTATGGCTTTAGAGAAATAGAAATATTTTTTTTGTTACAGAGAACAGACATGTTGGAAGTGAAACGACATCCAAACTGTAAATGCTTGGAGGCCTAGGGCAATTGCCCCCCCCCACCATGCTGAAATACACCACAACTGTAGGTGCCTGGAGGCCTGGGCCAATTGCCCATCCCCCATTCTGAAAAGACAACCAAACTGTAGGTGCTTGCAGGCCTGGGACAATTTATCTGCCCTTCCATGTATAATTTACAAAATATATTACAAGAAATGTTCACATAAAACGTTACAATATAAAAATTTGCTGCTATATATAGATTTGAAAACAAATGTGACAACTGATCATTCAAAGAAGTCAACAGCTGTCTTGGGTATACTCAGTTTCTTCTCATTACAGAACAATCTGCCAATTATCTTCAATAAAATATAAGTGTATGTCAATTGTTTTTCCAGGTGCTCTGAAGCAATCATTAGTATAATTATAACTGATTTATATGTACTTTGAAAATAAACACCCTCCACATCTTGTAAAGTTAGAACAATTCTTAAATGATTTGTTTGTGAGCATGGATAATAGGTAAATGTCCTATATATTAATTTTCAATGAATTATGTTAACTATTTCAGTCCCAGAACCATTATTCTCTCAGCATCATTAAAGAAGACCTATAGCCTTTTCACTAAAAATCACATAAGCATGCAGCTCTGTATGTGGATATGAAATTATCTTACATTTATGTGTTAAACAAACATATTTTGCTTTTACTTACAATCACTGTTTTCTATTTCCTGGTGGAGTGAGACACTGAATGTGTAGCCCTGGCCTCACAGATGAATCCTAAAAAGGCTACATCACAAGTACCTTCTTGGGAAATCTCATCTGTAAGCTGCAAAATCTTGCTAGATCTCAGGGGAAAGGCATCTTTCCCCCCTCAGATGATGTGCACTGTTACATCTTTCAGGAAGTGGACCCAGAGTTCCAGGAAGTAAAGAGACATGGATTAATCTGCCCTTAGTGAACATGACCACCCCGGTATGCAATTGAATGAATGGGTAACAAAGGCCACATTTGAAAGTGGCAGAACACCAACACACCACATGTAATTGTATGTGATACAATTACATGTGGTTAGAAATCAATCACTATCCCTATACACATCAATAGTGATATGATTACATGTGGGGTGCCAACATTCTGCCACTTTCAAATGCGGCCGCTGTCACCCACTCATTAACTTGAATGGGTGGACAGCTGCTACTTGTAAATGGCAGATTTGGGATTCCTGCTGCAGGAAATCACAAGTTCCTGATGCAGGAATCCCTAAATGCACCTAAACTATGAACTATGAACCTAAACCACTCTATGGAAGAGCATCGAAGCCAGCCCTTAGACAGCAGTATTGTCACCTTGTGGAGAGGGTGGTGTTACATGCACTAGGAGATTTAGATGGACTTGACTAACAAATTAATGCTGAACTCCAGCTAACACTTTTTAAGCAGTTACAGCCAACTTCTTTTTCTTTCAGGGTAAAGGTTTTACATAAATAAAAACGTACTGCTCCAAGCTCGCTCCTGTGATGGACTACAATTTCATATTGGGGTTTTATTTAGTTTACTAAGTTTTATTGAGATTGTAGCCTATCATAAGAGTGAGCTTGAAATGGCGGCTACTTTACAACACACACAGGGACCATGGGAAACAAAAGTAGCCACCCTCCAGGAGGAAGGACAGTGTCCACATGAATTCAGAGATGATTCACGGATCTACAGCTTAATGATACACAATAAGTGACATTTTTGTTAATAGTTAAAGAAGAATTATGGGGAAACTTATATGAACTCCTGCAGCGAGGCTTGCCCTGCACGGTAAGGGTTAACTGCTCATTTTTGTCTAGGTGCCAAAAAAGTTATACTCACTCAATCCACCAAACTGACTCCCTGCATCTCCAGTCACTGAAGCGTGTCTTCTCCTCCACTGCACAGATGAAATGTTCTTCAGTGTCCTCACATCTATACACTGTGTATAGAACGTGATGACACAAGGATTCTTAGACTGCAGCAGAGAAGGGGGAGAGAGGCTCTCAAAATGGGTCTAAAAACAAAGATGGGGTGAGTATAACTTTTTTTAGCACCTAGACACAAACAAGGAATTACCCCTTGCCCTTGCAGTGTGGGGGTAGCCCCACTGCAAGGGTTAATACATTTTTTCAACTGAGCTCTTCTTTAATGAACTTGAATGCATTTTTAAGAGTCAATTCTTGAGTTTAGTGTCACTTTAAATTACTTACAACCCCCATTTTTTTAAAGCTCACTCTTAGCTTCGTTGAGAAGACTTTGAAGTCTTTGAAAATAGAATGTGCACGTGATCTAAAGATGGCAGTGACTGCAACCTGATCTTTATTTTCATTCTATATGTGC
Source organism: Nanorana parkeri (assembly GCF_000935625.1). Lineage (NCBI taxonomy): Eukaryota > Metazoa > Chordata > Amphibia > Anura > Dicroglossidae > Nanorana > Nanorana parkeri. Next base: position 192,195 of record NW_017308152.1, read on the forward strand.
AGTAATTGTAAATATACTGTGTAGTCTTTGCTATACATGACATCACGGTGCAAAACATAACCATCCTTATGCAAAAAAGTGTCTTTGAAATGTTAATGATGGGCTGCTAACTTTTTATATGTATATAATTCAGAAACTGTAGTGTGCAGCTCTTTGTTAAAGCCACTGGCAGAAAACCAGAGTTAATCTAAAAAAGATGCCAAAATGCCTGACATTTTTATTCCCACTACCCGGAAAACATGCTGTTCCCTATAATATAGAGTGTATTAGAATTATGATTTGTGAATGTGTTGTATAATGTATTCCATCTGCTGAACATAAAAATGTAACATTTTATCAAGAAATATTTTGTACTATTATGATACAAAATTTCTCTTAATAAAGAAAAGGGAAACAAGCTCCTTTTTGTGAAATTAAGAAGATATTGTATCGTAAAATGTGCATCAAGGCAAACTTGCTACATACGTTTCCTATGAAGCAGACAGTATTCTCAATGATGCATTTCTGTTTTTGCTTTATGCTTATTTGTAGAAGTAAAAACTGCGTGCCAATTCTTGATGGAAATGGTTAATGTATGCAGGAGTGCGAAAACCACTTTATATTCTAAATTTAAAAATACACAGAATATTGGGAAAGTAAGTCAGCTATGACTGTTTGACTCAGAAAATACCAAATAAAAGTAAAGAAGGGAAGATGGAATGGAAGGCAGGTGTCTCAAGAGAGAAACTGTGCTTGCCTCCAAAATATTACTATATTTTTTATATCAATGTAAAACATCCAACTATAAATGCTGAAGTCAGATAGTCTGAGGCCATGGATTTTATGTTTAATAAAGCCTAGTCCAAAACAGAACATTCACAGAGCTTAGCGAATAAAGTGAAACTGTGTTTAGTTAAACCATTCAAACATTTTTTTTTCCTTTAATCTTGATTGAGTATTCAATTGCAAACATACCTTTTCACATTTACTAAGCTAAAGACAATATTTAGTATGCAAAGTGAAGATTTGTTTTATTCCTTTAGTATAACAACACCATTGTAGCCAATCAGAATTGTGGTTTCATAATTTTAGAGCAGGCAGAAGAAAGTATTTCTTATCTTCAGTTTGCTTGGCGCATTTTTATTAAATAAATCTATAGGAAAATCGCCAATTAAAAATGGTGATAGAGAAGCTGTTCTAGAGACTGGTGCTAGAGAAGAGTGACATTTTTCAGTGACAGTAGCTGTGGGAAGGCTGACGGGTGATTGTGCTGGTTCTGCTTGCTAAAGTGACAGCCATTGTCCTGCACATAGCTCAGGAAATCAATTGATCAGTTTCTGGGCTTCAGATACTAATACAGAGTTCTATATAATATCTCTCTCTAGTACAGTCTTATTATAGTAATACCACATTCGGGTTATAAAAGAAGTATAAATAGATTATTTGTTCACTGTAGTGGCCATTTTGTATCTTGTACCTTGTTGCAATAAATGACTACAGTGTTCAGTATTGACTGCTAATAATGACAAGCAAAAGATCAGTCCAAGGGTGACAACCTTCACTTATCGTATCTATGGAGGAGCTGCATTGTCACCCTGGGCTGCTTGCTCCTGAGCTTTACTGCAAAACACATCCTACTTCCCTCTCCATAACATAAGGGGGTGTTCTGTAGTCCACAGAAGAACCCTGGACAGGGCAGATAATAAATTGCTTTAGATTTCAGTGCAGCATAAGCAGAGTGGACAGTAAGTTACAAGCTTACTGAATTTCTAACAGCATCAACAGGTATTGTTTGCCACTTATCAAACTGATATAACAAAATGGTATATTCTTTAAAGTTATATCATCAGACCAAAAAAAGACAAATAATAGAAGTAAAATGTAGGTATATTTAGATAGATGCATTTATAATTAATAACATTTTATAGTATTAGATTAGTTATTCTGTGCAGCCTATAGAAAAGCCTATGACAAAGCTTAAAGTGACATTAAAGTCAAAAAGTTTTTAAGCTATTTCAAATGCTGACTAAATCACTTACAATGGATGCTGTTTCTTAAAGTTTAAATGTTTTAGCTTCCTGCAGAATCAGCTGGTCCCCTGAACCCTGCATTAATATCCTGTTTCTGTGCAAGTAAGCTGTGTGTGTCTCCACAAGTACCCAGGCACACCAAGGCAAGTCACTGTCCGGCTCCCTGCTCCTTCCTTCTCCAAGCTAGTAGATGGACACTTTTTGGAGACTGTGCTGTATTCTTGTATAGGACAGGAAGTCCGGGAAAGCCAGGTTAACAGAGTTGGAGCCAGTTTTTGGGAAATTTGAGGACTGTAAGTGCTTTGGCAAAATGTTAAGAAATACTTTGCTGGGCAATTTATGTGTGTTTCATCTGGATTCATTGTTTTTAAAAGTTTGAGAGTTCAATACTACTTTAAAGTGACATTAAAGGATAATTTTCCCCTCCCCCAATGTTAAAAGAGGGTGTGTTTAGGGGCGAAGTTAAGGCCGGGGCAGGATAGGGGTTAGGTGGGCAACTGGTGGCAATTAACTCCTAAGGCCTGGCTAGTAGCTCAGTACTTGAATTTTTGACCCCTGGTTTATTGCATGTATTTTGATACAAATATGAACACTTTCTTAAGATGTTCTGGTCTGAAGAAGAATAGGGTTTGTTGGAAATTGGTGTGGCTTCTTAAAACTTGCATAGCATATAAGCACGATATGGCAGTCTTATCTTCTAGAGTAATCCCCGGCAGCACTGTGATGTCTGGGCTTTCCTCCCTTGCTGGCACTTCCATCATTGTTTCAGTCTTCTTTTGGGTTCTGAGTCTTTGGACACTTGATGGGCTGGGCCCAATGATGTAATTGTTACACATGGCATGGGATTTGCTTCATTTTGTAAGAATCCTTCCGAGCCTATGCAACTGAGCTGCATAGGCTTGGCAGGACTTCCATGCCTGTAATTTTTTAAACATCCAATCCAAGATTTCATTTCCACTTTAACTCCAGGGTTCTATTAAATGATCCTGTTATGTATACTTAGGATAAGTGTGCCAATCATTTGGCAGAGCAGTAACTGTCTAATGTCTTGCTTCTGACAGCCAGAATTTTAAAGCCATCCTTAGAACAAGTTAGGCTAAATAGGGTAGAAAAAAATAATAATTCATAGATAAGCTTGCATTCATGATAATTTTATATTGACAATTCATTATTCTTGGCCATACTCACATTCACACCACACCAAATTCCATGTAGGGAGAGAGTTTTTATTTTATTTATTTTAATTTTAGCATTGGCACATGTCCCCCATGGCAGCACAGGATTCCTATGCCTTTAGTTTTACAATAGCCCACTTATTAGATCTACAAATGGCCAGAACTAAATAACAAGATTTGCCCCCCCCCCCATAGACTTGAATGAGGTTCAATAAAAAAAGTTAAAAAATGTAAAACATCAAATAAGATTTATAAAACGATCACAAATTGAACACAGACAGACTTGTCCATCCCTAATTATTACCCTTTCTAGTTAATAAAACAAGCAACAAATTATAAATATAACATTTTCAATTTTCAATAATCTTGCTACAGACAGTGTTATAATATATTTTTTGTTGCTTTTCTTTTGTAACAATATGAACAGTGACTGCAGTACTGGATATATACCATGAATATAAAAATGGCTTCATGGATGCCTGAAAAAGAGCAATGTGTTATATTTTTACATACAACAAAAGGCTTACAAATTTGAAGTGTTTTCAGCATAAGTCATATTTTAGTACACTTCAATGTATCTTTAAACCTTGCATTTTTTTTGTTCCTTTTTCTAAGAGATGCTTGGAAATTGTGTATAGGCCAGTGCTAAAAACTTCAGGCTATAGAGTCATATCAGGGATGTTGTGTCTTTTAATCTAGTGCCACTACTTAAAACGAATTGATTTTAAGACATAGATAATTTAAGAACAAACTGACTACTTCATTTTATCCATTTGTGGGAAAAGCCAAGCCACTTTAATGTTACATTAGGGCTTTACAACACTACTACTCTAACATTGCCCAAAGGCACACTAACCTTAGGTACTAGTAAAGAATGTAAAAAGCCCTGAATAGTTTCAGTGCATTAACTTTGAAACAAGTCCGTATTGTAACATGTGCACAAAACATAACAGGACATGTATTTTATTGTGAGATGAGGTGTATCATAATTTTGTTTTTTCAATAATTGAGTGAGCTAAAAAAGAAATGGAAGATAGAGCAATGAAATATGCCATTCATTTTAGCATGAAACACATTCACATCTCCTGCCTGGGGCAGTGAGAGAAAGAAACAAGGCAATTCAAAAGCTTCTCTTAGATATATTGCTATTATTTTCTATTACTATTTTATTCCTTTGCTAAAAGAACCTTTAAAAAAGTTTTGTACATTTTTAGGATGACAAAGACAAAAAAAACATAAAATATAAAATGAGTATTTTATTGTATCCTCTGCATTGGAGGAC
>NW_017308152.1:196684-207202 GCF_000935625.1 Nanorana parkeri
AAATTGTTTAATTTTATGCAAAATTGACAAATCTGCAGGCATTGCATGCATATGTGTGCAGGCTGAATATGTTCATGCTTGCAGAATTACTGGATATAAGACAGATATAGCCTAAAACTTAAGCCAATTACACGGTTTGTACAGATTTTTTGCTGTAAAAAGCAATACCATATATATATATATATATATACACACAGAGTTATATTATATGGACTGAGCTCCGTTGAAATGTTGACAGTAAAGCACTGGCTGTTCCACGGCAAATGTGACAAGTGGGAGAGTTTTGGCAGAAAAAAATGGGTTTACAGTGGGTAACCAAATTAAGGTGTCTAATTAAAGTGAAGCCAAAAGAGTTTTAATTATTTTGAATAGAGTAGGAAAGGCTTAAGACTCATTTTGAACTTGTTTTTTTCTGTATGTGTCCCAGAGACACCACAGGAAGTGAGAGGATATTTCTACAAAAGGAAGACAATTCTCCTCTTAGATAGTTGTCACCAGAACAATACATCTGTTGGAAGATTTACTCTCGCCTCTTGATTGGGTGACAATTCTAAAAATGTTTAGTTTCCTATCACTTTCTCTTCTTAGTAACAATGATCACCTGGATAAATGGAGAGTGTGAACCTCCCCAGCGGGGACAAAGACAGAAATACAAAAAACCTCACAGGGGTAACAATCCTTTACTATGCTACCTAACACTTAAAAATAAAAGGTTTTGACTCTACATACACTTCAAGAGCAGGAAAAAAAAAGGAAAAAAGCTACACTTGCACTGGGCTTTAGTGTAAGCCAGTGCTGCATATTGGACACAAAGCATGTTATTTGCAGGATTATCAGATTAAAATAAAGTTAAAAAAATTGAAAAAGAAAACTAATGTAGCCACCTTATCTGAGGACTGGTAAGCTGCAACACATACATTTTTTTGTTTTTTAGTTTGAATACACTTTAACCTTTGAGTAGCACAAATATACTGCCTAACTGAGCAGATAGTACTGACAGAAAGCTAGCTATATCTATTTGACAAAACTAGTGAATAGGACAGGTTCGGTCATGTGCACACTGTATATAGTGCTCTTGATGTCTCTTTACCTCTAAATAATAGACCTCTACTGCTTTTATATTCTGTTTTCTCCCTGCATAGAACAGCTGTGGTTATGCAGAAGGCTATATGTTCATGGATGAACATCCCTGCTACTTCAAAGCATGTTATAGAAATCTGGAATCTGCAACAACGGTTGTTTTTCTCACACAATACAATTTCAATACAATTTTATTAATCTGCAGATACCCACAACAAGCCCTGTTTCTGAAGTAACAAAATAAAAATGGATAGTCTGCTACTGGAAAAAGAAGACTGCTAATGCAAGGATGTCATTTGTGATGTTTAGGAGGAATTGAGCTGTGTTGGTGGGTTGGGAACAGGAGCATTCTGTATCTCAGTGCATCTGTTCCCACACCTTATAATTTTGACTTGAAGAAGTAGTTTACCTTTCAACATAGGGGATGCTGACAGAAATTTAAACAGATCTGATAGGGTTGGCTAGCCAACCTTGAACTAGCTCCTTTTACTATAACCAAAAACAGATTCCTTGCATAAGGTATCTTGTCTTTAGGTTCCCAAAAAAACATGCAATATGTTGCAATAAGAGAAAATGAACAGGAGAAAGTGTCAGGCTCTCACGGGACATAAGGTTAGCACAGAAGACAAAAAAATGGAGCTGTCAAGGTACAAAGAACATTGTATTGTTTGTCAGTATTCTTTATTTGTTGCAGACTTGTGATATACAAGCTGATAAATGAAAAGATTTACAGTTTTTATAAGATAAGGTTCTGCACATACTATACTATATGTCATGGCTAATCTTTACTTGTTCAATCTTTCTATTATAACACTTTAACCTCTTGCCGTCCGCCCGTTAAGAAAAAATGGACGGACGGCAGACTCGCATCCGCGGGTTGCCGTCGCCAGACGGCATTTTTTTCCTGCTCGCGCGCGCCCCCTAGCGCGCGCATGGGCAGGAAAGACCCGCTCGTTACTACAGCCGTTAACGGCTGTTTCACATACAACCGATCATACGCCGATCGGTTGTATGGCGTGCATTTTGGAGCCCCCCCCATCTCGAGTGCCGCCAACTCCCCCCTCCTGACCCCTAACCTTTAATCCCGGGATCCGCTAGCCCATCTGCGGCATATGCATCCAATGTTGTATTATAGTCGCAGAGCCCAAAAAAATGTTGTAAGGGATGGGGAGTTTTTTGATGTTGTTTGTTTTTATTCAAAAGTAATACATTCAATCTGATAACAAAAAGAATATTACATTAAGACAATCACAATCAAACATTTATCTAAAAGTAAAAATAGACCTTCAGATTCTATTTAATATGTTTTCACCCATATTATACTACTTATAGATGACACAAGGAAGATAAATACAAGCCTTTCCCAGAGTTTTTGTGGCTTCTCTAGGTTTGTATGTTTCCTCTAAAGCTTGTAAGGAACCACTATATGTGTGTAATATTCCACAACTGCCTACAAATCAATGCACAATTACACAGTAGAAGAACTGGCCCAACATTTTACAACTTATGAAACTTTCTATCAGCAATCAATCAAAAAAAGAAATAAGGTCATTTAGAACTGGCTGGTCTATAGCAATCTGTCACCAATTGTTGAGAAACAAACACTGACCACAATTGTGGTGGAAAATGATCAAAACTACTACAGCACCATTCAAACGGCACCCTAGCTTGACTAATTTGGTCTGAAAGGTCCACTCGTTTAATCTGCAAGGTTGGCAAAAAAATCAAAGCTTCAGGTGACAGATTGTAGTGGCCTATATAATTTAATACAATCAAAAGCTGACAGATCACTTCCAAAATTGTCACAAAATTGCCAAGTGTTCAATATATAAACAAAATCTATGTGTTAAAGGAAGTCTATTTTACTTTGCATCTCCAAAACAATATAGCGTCTCTCTGCAGCTCATAACAAATTAAAAATTTGAAGTGACATAATATTAATTACAAAAGCTGCCTCTAAGGTTAGAGACTGTCTTGGTTATGAGGAGTAAGAGTAAAAACTGAATTATGGACATTTCTGCATGATCTCTTTATTATATTTGGGATTACATAAAACGGCTGAATCCTAATTCTGCAAAGACCAATGTAGGTTTTTTTTAAAGATTTGCATAGAGTGGGGAATTATTTTAAACCCCAACCAGGTTTAACTGCTATCTGGAACCCCATTAAAGAGATTTCACCTTGCTTCCTGGTCAGCTGACAATGTTTCACCAGTCAAAAAGTGAGGGTAAACCTCCAACATACTTTTTTTTTAAAGTATAGAAAGGCTAATATCCCATCAGCATTTTATTATTGTCTTTGTTTCAGATAAACAAGAAGTGGGGGAAAATATTCCTCACTCTATCCAAAACTAAAACGTTTCAGCTGGACATACACCTTATTTTTATGTTGTTCTACTCTCACATTTTCTGCAGTGATGATTTCTTCCAAACTCCAAAATATCAGCCAAAGTCTGTGAAGTAATGCTATATACACTTTCTCCTGATGATATATTATAACTTGATTCAATCTGCCACCAAAACTCAACACCTTCCCTTATTTTGAGCAGGAGTGTTGTCATCCCCGCTGATTAAAATAAACTTTTAAACATAAGGGTCAGCATTATTAGTACTCTTTAGCATTTTCTTTTGCAGCATAGCATTGTCTTTGAATGTAGTTTTCAACATGTAGAGGCACACTGATTCTAAACAAACTCTAATTCAACTACAACATAAAACAAACCTCCCTGCGCTCCTGTGAAAGGTTGGCCTTAATAAGTTAAGGTCTGAACATGTGTAGGAGTCAAAAATAAACAACAACACAGCCTGAGAAAATGTAAAACTTTACAACCGCTCAAAAACTGGGAAAAAAATCCCTTGAGCTGAATGCATTTGGAAAATTAACATAACATGTAGTAAGTTTTCGAGAACACAAGGCAGTCATTTACATCCTATTCATGACAAGTACACGGATTAATAACTTATGTATTATTAATGTGCATTATTTCCTTGGCTGTATCCAATTTTATTGAGAGATGCATAATTAATGGGATATTTTAATCATGTTACAATAACAAAAGTCTTAGAAAGGAAGGCTTAGTTGTGTTAGGTGTAGTCAAGGATGTCTACAGGGAAACATTTCCATGTCACCTATAAATAAATAATTAGAGAGACAAATACAGTTGTATGTCACTGGCCTTATTAAGGTAAAATGGTTTTGCTATTGCACTAAATAGCAACATGAGATGAAACAGTTTTCACATTTTTTTATTTTTGCTATGCACATTAACCAGATAGATATGTCCTAAGAGGCTACTCTGTACAAATTCTTTTTTTTTTTTAATGTGGCTCACTGGTTTATTTTTCATATGCTGCTCATCCAGCTAAAAGAAAAGGCCAACTGACAGAGCAGGAGGAAAAGACTGCAGCGTTGCTGTCTTTAAATGGAAAATGCAGATCTGTATGTTACAATAGAGAGCATGGTCCGATGAACAAGAAAAAGCACAATGTTGAAATGGCAGACACAAGAGCCCACTTTAACATCCTTCAAAATATGTTTGCTCTATGGCATATTGTGCTTTTCTTGGCTTTCGTGGCCAAACTTAAAGCTGAAATAATCGGAACACGATGTAGCTTTTAAATAAATCATACTTCAATTCTCTTGATGAATTTACGCTATCACCACAAATGTGAAAGTACAAACATGTACTTTGTTGTAACATGCATTGGGAGAAAAAAACTTCTTGTAAAGTGGAAGCCAGCCATCACTTTGATTAGGAAAAAGTTCAAAATAACTCAGGCATCCTAAAAGTACAAGATAAAATATGATGTTCAAAAAAGTTTGATATGTTAAGAAAATGTCCACATATTTGCAGAGCTAATCCACTATCAGAGGGAGAGGTCAGACCTTAGCATTTGTAAAATATGAGTCTACCTGAATCTTTACTTGCAATGCTTTTTTCCCCTATATGGTTGTTTGACAGCGGTGGCACTTTATACATGTTTATGGTTTAGGCACAGCTTAACATTTAACACTATTGTTTGAACAAATTATTTACATATAATAGCATATATCTCTATATATTGACTGTACCTATTGGCCTAATGTAGATACCACATACAATTAGGATCATGATTGATGTTTTGAGCTTTATTTCATGCTCTCATGAGTTATCATCACTGTGCTCACAATGGAGTTCAATAAACTTTCTATGTTTCCGGGGGTAACAACCCACAGCAGAAAGAATATATGCTACAGCAGGGGCGCCCACTATTTTTCGTCTGGAGATCTACTTTTCAAATGACGAGCTCATTGAGATCTACCAACGAAAAAACACCAGCATTCAGGGACGCCGCTCGGCCACGCACAAATGGGCTCAGCTTCTCCTCTGCATCCCCCCGGCGGGGGATCCAACGAGAAGTGAAAGAGCACTTCAGCCGCGGGGGGGTGTTGGAGCCGCTGTGACAGAACGGACGAGCAGTGAGGGGAGAGAGAGGCGCCGGCTGTCAGATGCTGGCCGAGCGTCTCTCTCTCTCTCTCCTCACCGCTCTGCATTAGTTCTGTGACAGCGGCTCCATCCTCTGCCCTGCCAGTTCCTTCACTTCTTCTCGGATCCCCGCTGGGGAGAGCAGCGGGGATCCAGAGAAGCGGCTGGAGGAGAGGACATGGCGATCTACCAGTGATCGCTACTCGATCGACTGGTAGATCGCGATCGACCATTTGTGGGCACCCCTGTGCTACAGTATTGGAAGTCTTCAAACAGGTAATCAGAGCAAATGACAGACAGTAGCAGAGTGTTTAGATAGATGGCCAGGTCATGCACAAACAACTAGAGCCCAGGTTCCAGACAGACAGAGCACATACTGATAATCAAGACAATCAAAGAAAAACTGAGTATAATTGCAGTCCAAACAGTATACAGGGAAAGTCAAGGCATGTGCAGACCTATATATTTCTGTAAAGGGCATGAGCAAACAGACAAACATGTTGATAATTTAAGATCAGATTCCTAGCACTGAGTTTTACTGTTTTTGATAACAGTACAGGTGTACACTGCAGAGATCTGGAGGCCCATTCATACTAGGGCAGGTGTTTGTTAATATGTGCTGTATTGAGGTAGTATATTCTTTGAATGAGCTGCCTAACACATCACAATGGACCAAAAACTGGACCTGCTGCATTTTTGCAAGTGCACCACAAACACAGTAGTGCGTTACAGGGCAAGCTGAAGGTGTTTTGGTGTACCATTCACAATAAATAGCTCCCCAGCATACTAGCACATGTAATGTGTATTACTGCAGTGAATGGGCTCGGAGCTAAAATACTCCAGCAGATGGTGAATGTTCAAAGCTAGTTGTTACAGTGTTATTAATCTGTATGTTGCTATGCCATATTTGAGTATTATACAGGCTCTCCATGGTAAATTGGGAGGTATCTGACTGTGTTAGAAAAAATAAATACAGAACAACTAGGTAGAAAATATACTTTATAGGACTATGTTAGAACAAAGTTGCATTGATTGAAAAAAAAAAAATATATATACATACTGTGTTTCCTCGAAAATAATACCTACCCCGTAAATAAGACCTAGTACTATTTTTTGTAATTGCTAAAATATAAGACCTACCCCGAAAATAAGACCTAGTTGTGGCCGGTGGTGGCATAAGGGGGAACTTCAGGAGCCACAGGAGAAGCGGGAGAGAATCAGCAAAGCCAGCATAAGCCGGAGGAAGCGAGACGGCAGTGGAGGGAGCAGATGCTTCCTCTATAGCGCCGCCTCCTGTCACAGGCGGAGTGATTCCAAATGTACTTCGCCTGTGAGGAATCATAGTGAAAGCACTCATTCAGCGATTGGTTACCAAACTGCTGAAAGATGAGTGCAAAAAGAAAGAGTTATTCAGTCAATAGAGCTATTAATGTTGTACATTAAAGAGCTATTAAAGAACTATTAATTTTGCACATTAAAAAAAACAAAAAATTTAGACCTACCCCGTGAATAAGACTTAGGGGTCTATTCACGAAGCTGCCAAAGGATCTAGCCGTAGCTTTGGCCGATCCTTCGGCTAGCTTTGGCCCCAGGACCTCTTTGGTTCAGTAGAACCGAAGGGCTGCTGTATGGGTTATTCACTATGGCCCGTACAGCTCCCGAAGTTGGCTGAGCGGCTCAGTCGAGCCGAAGGCATATGCCTCGGCTCGACTGAGCAGAGGTGAAAGACGAAGCTGCCAAAGGATCTAGCCGTAGCTTTGGCCGATCCTTCGGCTAGCTTTGGCCCCAGGACCTCTTTGGTTCAGTAGAACCGAAGGGCTGCTGTATGGGTTATTCACTATGGCCCGTACAGCTCCCGAAGTTGGCTGAGCGGCTCAGTCGAGACGAAGGCATATGCCTCGGCTCGACTGAGCAGAGGTGAAAGACGAAGCTGGCCAAACGGCCGGACATTGGCCGACAGCCTGCTACTGACAGCTGGGCGGAGCAAGCCGTCATCTCACGGCTGGCTCCGGCCACTTGCAGAGACAGATTAGCGACCCTGGTTACCAGGTAACCAGGGCCGCTGATCTGTCATTACTCTCCCGGACGCTCTCGGAGTCTCCCGCTATTAGATAGCGGCTCCTGGAAAGGTTCCTGTAAAGGTTTACTCTGCTCGGGCAGAGTAAGCCTTCCCTTGCGATCTGATTTTTTTTGCTGACATGGGGCCGCCGTCAGTAAAAAAAAAAGCCAGCATAGAAATGCATTGCTCATCGTCTCACTTCACTTCGGGTCGGTTATTCACTCGGCTGCCTACGGCAGTTTTGTGAATAGACCCCTTTGTTATAAAATAAGACTTAGGGGTCTATTCATGAAGCTGCCAAAGGATCTAGCCGTAGCTTCGGCCGATCCTTCGGCTAGCTTCGGCCCCAGGACCCCTTCGAAGGGGTACTGTACAGGCTATTCACTATAGCCCGCACAGCTCCCGAACGTGGCCGAGCGGCTCAGTCGAGCCGAACGCATATGCATTTTGAGCCAAAAAAAATATAAGACAGTGTTTAATTTTCAGGGAAACATGGTATGTCTATTGGGTTCAACTCAAAGGTTAGTCATAAAGGTTATCTTGTACAGTAGTGCTTGCAGCAATTTTGGAGATCGCACTGGACCGGAAAACACAGACAATATTATGCCTGCGTTTCGTATGCGGGCGATTGCACTGCGGGCAGGGGCATGGCTGTTGTGCCATTGACTTCAATGCACCGCCACGCCCCCTCCTGCCCCTGAACGCAGGGAGCCGGCCAGCTTCCGTTCCAGTGTGTTCCAGAGGCTGAACTCTCTGGAACGCAGACTTTGTGGTGTGAACCAGTCATAAATGTTTGATCTATTAAAACTGCTTGCAACATATGCCTAAAATGTCCTGTACCAGAACATATTAGTAACACAAACTACTCTTTCCTTTTTGTTTGTTAATTCATAATACATAGAAAACTACCACCCAAGAAGAACCATGTAAGCTGACAAATTCAGAAGAAAGGAAATGAGCCTCACCCTTCTCCAACCAGAGATGGCAATCTAGTTTACCAGTCATACACAGGCTGCAAACAAGGAAGCATCTGGCTTTCTTACTAGATGCTCTGCAAAATAAATCTTATGAGTACACACTTATTTTTTTAAAGATTCTATGCAAACCACTCTGCTATTGCCTTTTTTAATCAAAATAGCTTCATTGTTAAGCCCTACCAATCATTTTTCCACAACCAAATGAAACAGTAGCCAGTAAGAGTGATTTCATTGAACAGGGATGTGGCAGTTGGTGGAGCTTTAGAAAAATAGGCCCAGGTGACAAACTGAAGCTAAAATAACCACACAAAGGAGGCTTTCCTAACTAAGGGCTCATGTCAATGGGGCTCGTGTAAAGGGCTTGTGTCTTCTCAAATGCAGACAGTTTCATGCATTTAAATGACAAAGACATGAAATGACATTTAAATGACATAAAAACATTGTGCTTAACCTGCTTTGAATGAATGGAACAGAGGTTTAAATGCACCTTAATAAGATCTAACACTATTAGTAACCACTTTTAGCAAATGTGGTTTCTCTGTCACACAATGGTAACATTCTGAATGTCCCAGACTCACTTACTTGGCAATAAATGTCCTAGGAGCATTCCACTCAAGATGAAGTTCTTGTCTTTGAGTATTGAAAATAATAAGTGCCAGTCACTTTAAATAGATTTTAAGGTTTTTTAATATGCACATGCATAGAGAAGAATAGGGAATGGATGGAGGAAGCACAGGATACCTTGAGCGTTGCATTACACGAGTCATTTGGTCTTCTGCATAGTCTTCTAACTTTCTAGAGAACTCCCTCACAGGGTTTTGTGTCAAACTGAGATTCCTGTGTATTCTCAGTCTTAGAAATCAAGGCAGGACAGCAGTGAGAAGGTTTCTGTGGTGCTTCCCTGCTCAGTCATTCACTCACCATCTCTGTGGGGGACAACTGCAGCTTTGCTTCCTCAAGGCCTGGTAGCACTCCATAGCAGCCAGTATCTTAGGGACACCTCCCAGGACAGGAGATCCCCACATCTTTCGGTGCCAAAACCGATGCCACAGATGCATCCTTACGGGGCATATGCCCAGGAGGGAAGACCCAGTGCCAGGAAGTGCCTTAGATATTTAATAGCTATCCCAACATGCACAGCAGGCTCCCCAGGGCTGCTGATTGGCCAGTAGTGATGAGCCGAACACCCCCGTGTTCGGTTCTAACTCGAACTTTCGAACATGGAAAAAGTTCTAACTCGAACTTAGAACTCAATGCAAGTCTATGGGGGTAGAACTCGGAAATTTAAATGTCCCCATTTTGAAGCCTTATATGCAATTTATTGGCCATAAAAAGTGTATGGGGATCCGGGAGACACCCTGTTGGAGAACACTCAACACAGCAGGTGGCTCAGAAAAATGACTGCATACTTTGAGAACACAAGCAAGCACACAGCTAAGCTGACTAATCTTACACTAACAGATAAAAACATGGAAGGATAATTTAGAAAAATACTACATCCCTACAAAGACATGCTACAGCTAAAGAAATGCAGTGCAACATGACTCAAGGAAGTCAAATTACACAGGCGAAGGTGCATTTTTGCGCCCCCCACCCAAACCCTCCCCACCCCGGCTCGTTTTCAGACGGCTGCTTCGAAAAATTTTTTTCAAAAGGTTAGAAAAAAAACATTTTTGGTTTCGGCCTGACATTTTATTTTTCATTTCGGTTTTGAAACTTCCTTTTTGGTGCACCTCTAATTTTTTAACTTTTTTATCACTTTATTTTTTTAATTTATTTTTACTTTATTAAATATGTATTTATCTTTTTATCATTTTTTTATGTTATTTTTTTCTTATTACTTGTTTTTTAATCTTACTATCTTTTACTTTTTATCATTTTTATTATTATGTTTTACTTATTTTTTCATAATTTTTATTTTCTAATGTTTTATCAAA
>NW_017308152.1:207895-227201 GCF_000935625.1 Nanorana parkeri
TTGCAGATGAACGAGAACTTCCTGGCGGGGGGGGGGCGCGACCGTCTTAAAGGGGCGACCTCCCAGTAGCATATTTCCGCCCCCCACAGCGCCGCCCTCAGGCAGATGCTTGACCTGCCTATATGGTAGAGCCGGCCCTGCTGGCAGCACCTCAGACAACAGGATCACTTCCAGTGTAATGCCCACAGTTGTCCTTACACATGTAAACCGAGTCCCAGTGGTTATAGTCTGCTTAAAGAGGCCCACTGCCAGCGATATATGACATATATAGATGGCAGCAAAAGGGTTAAAA
The DNA here is from genome assembly GCF_000935625.1 of Nanorana parkeri. Taxonomy (NCBI): domain Eukaryota; kingdom Metazoa; phylum Chordata; class Amphibia; order Anura; family Dicroglossidae; genus Nanorana; species Nanorana parkeri. Next base: position 208,188 of record NW_017308152.1, read on the forward strand.
GGGCCAATGTCAATTTGCTGACTGGTGTATAACATGCATTTCAAAGGCACATCAAAATTATCCAATTCAGCTCACTTTTCAGTTCAGCTATGTTGGCCTAGATTGTTCACATCTGCCTTCTCCAAACTCTTCACCTTTTGTGAATAACCCTGTTAAAAGTTTGTTGTACAAGTTCAGTTTATCATTATGTTGCAGCTAACTGTATTTCCTTTTATTTGTGAGATGCGTGTTAGCTTATTAGTTTTGTAGTGCCATTGTCTTTATAGAAAGCAGTATCTATTTTTTTAGGTTATGTTGCATATTTTTTTCTATTCATCCAGATGGTGCTGGTAAAAGGAACATTTACTATTTTCAGCAGTTGTAATTGTTTAGTGCAAGGCATTTGAATGTATATTTTCCTTTTTTTTCCTGTTGCCTTGAATCAGTCGTCATTTTCTGTTTGATCTATTACATTTAATGCACCAAAGATGTAAAGCAAATGTATACAAAATTATTCAAGATGGTACATTTGCTGGTTTGTTTATAAATTGCAAGTTTAGATTATAAATGGATAATCTGCTGACCTTAGACACTTCTATATTTGAAGTATAGCAAACAAAATATTAAACAGTGATTTGAATATATTTATAGCTTATTCTGGAAAATGCATTAGTCTACAGAAATAGAATAGTTAACAGTGTCTTAAGTAAGAATGTGCTTATAGTAAGTGTGAGTTTGCTGATCACAGCTCTTGTCTTGGATAATGATGTGATACTGTGCCTGGTTTCAATAAGTGGGCCATTCGGCAAACTCATTGTAAATCCCAACCTCATTGAAGTCAATTCAAGCCATTTTCAAGGCTAATAGGCAATAGGTCTGTCAACCAAAGGGCATGGCTACTGTTCAGTGGGGAGAAACTCCTCCTTTTTGTGCAATTTCAAGGGCAACATGGGAAAAAAAACACCAATCCTTTCAATGAAATGCTTTGTAGATGTCTTTAAGCTGTATGTGGTGTTACGGGACAGCATGATTCTCATTGACAGCTTCAGTGACACGGAATGCTGGCATCACATATTTTGCATGTGCAATATATATATTTTTTTAATTTACATTATCGCTTGGCTTAAATATAGTATCAGCACCCCAATCGGATTGATTATTATAACTAGGAAAAAAATTGTTTAAGTAGGTAGTTGTGGATGCTGATTATTTTAACCAGCAGGAACAGTCATGAATTGACCAGTGGAAGTAGCAGCCAGAACACATCCAAAAGCTATAGGAAATAGCACTCTTTATAAAATATAGCTTAAGCCCTCACTGTTGTACACATTGGCCCATGGCACAACAGTTTGGAAAAGAGGTACGCAAACTATACTATCAGAGTACCACAATGCATTTTCCTAAAACATTTATAAAATGCCAAAACAGAGTGTATCAAAACACTTCAAAACCTCAACCACTCAATTATTTCCAAAGTATTCATAATATAGAATTCAGGCATGTGTTTGGTAGAAATTGGCTAGTATCAGGACAGTCCAGGGCACTTGAAGATACAGCAAATTGAAAAAGTTCTGCAGTGTGAACTTTTGCTGACAACAGAACTGTTGTGGTCTGCAGGCTCTGTCTGCAGCATATTAGCAGTGGTAAAAGCACCAGCCTGTGAATAAAACAAGCATGAGATCTATGCATCAGAGAGAGAGCAGCATCTTAGCAATTACGATCAGCAGCAAAAAAAACAGCACTTAGTGTCAGGACAAGGTACTTCAGCATTCAAGGCAAAAAGGCCCTAGTGTGCACCCCTTCCCTCTATAGGCTGTGAACTATTTCAGCAGCGTAAGTTGCAGATCCTGCCCTTTTTTCCCATTCCCTCTTGCTAGAGAGCACAAGGCGGCTGCCTGCCTTCCCCTCGCATTTCTACTCATTCCTCACTTTACACCTCCTCCAAGATTCACTATCTCTATCAGTTGCAACATCTGTGGCCCCAGGAAATAGGGAGGAAAGTCTGGCAAGAAAGTACACAGTATACAACCACTTTCACTAGGCCCCTTTTTGAACAGGACAGGCAACTTTTAACAAAAAGACAGCAAAATCTGTGTAGTAATTCAGTGCATGCTATTTAAGTGGCTTTTATAGGCCAAGCAGGTTTATCAAGAAATGAAACTTAAAGCATACTTAATGAGCTATGCCCAGTGGTCCAGACTATACACCAAATAGTCCATGGGGTCTGCTCCTCACACCACAGAGTGAAGTATGTAGAACCTGCTTGTCCCCTAGCTGAGTGTGCGTATCCTCTACCTCATGAACAATATGTACAACATATTGAACATTTGTAGTAGGCCCCATTTTGAACAGAACCCCCCACCAGCCATTAAGAAATCAACATTAGAGTGTAATTTATTCATTTTAAAAAAACTTAAATATTATCAGCACAGTATTTAATCACTTTTACTAGGCAGCCATTTAAACAGTATGATTTGTTCACAGAAAAAGTCAACAAAATATTGTAGTGCATACATGTGCAGCATTAAATCACATATAATTATTTTTACAATAAATATAGATATATATAGGTATCAAACATAATAAGTAGAAAACACCCATGATTGGTCCTTCTAAGCCACTTGACCATAGTTCAGAGGCCAGGGAGTGCATGATTGGTTACTGGGTGCTGTGGCAGTGAATGCTAATACTCCAGCTTCCAACTCTGAATTACTTGAAACTCATGGTCAACCCAAACTCGAAGCTAATCTCTAATCTTGAAAACAAAGGTTATTTGTATTAATTTGTCCAGATACGATACTTATAATTGCTTAATAAGTATAAAATAGTGGTAATCAACTCCAGAGAAGAGTTTTTTTGTAAATATATGCTTAATAAGCATTTTAAGTTATTTTATTATAACATTTGTGCCCGCTGTAAATTACATTTATACTGAAGAAGGAATAAAATCAACCTCAATAAAAACCAAACCAGATTATTCCCCACATGGACTTTTCTGACATTTCGCTGGCATCATGCTTATTCTAGGTCAGTGAATCAATTAACAACAAAAAATCAACAAAGGTACATAGAATTTCATCCCGATATGTTCTCTTATTAATGGCCGCAATCTGTAGATTCACATTTTCATGGATAGTTCCCCACACTGAGGGAACATTAATCTACAATTTACATATTTTAAGCGATTTAGCAATGCACACCATTGTGCACTTCTAGTTTTGAGACTGTGCTGTCACTGGTGACTACAGATCTCATATTAGTGATCAGCCTGTGTTTACAGGCTGGAGGTTTAACTGACTTTGCACACTGGGATTGATATATTAAAGAAGTCAGATTTTTTGTTAGCCCAGCAAATATTTGTTTACTTCAGCCAGCAACTGTCTAGTTTCAGCTGATCCCTCAAATTGAAGCTGTGCCAGGCATAGGAATAGTAAGTAAAGTTAATTAAGGAGGAAAGGGATATAAATATATCATAAGTGAGCCTGCACAGTTATAATAATTTAAAGATGAATATGCAGATTTGTGCCTAGGTCCAGTCAAATATGGTTCTCTTTAATTCACCTGACAGTTTATTTTGTCTCTTGGGTACACCAATATGGTCTTTGAAGCTGAGTTCCCAGGTTAGCCCATCTGTTGCAGTGATTATGAGAATGCTACACTCCTACATGGATTTTTATTTGTTTTTATATTTCATAGAATGTGATAAGAGGAATGGGAATACTTATAATGTAGCAGAAGAAGTGAGCAAGAAATGGGGAAGTACTAAAGCAATATATAAAGTCAATGGGAGAATCAGAATCCACCTTATCTAGAATTTTACTTCAGGTTTACTAACTCTTTAAAATGATTTTTCCTTACAAAGGGTAAGTATGTCAATAAAATGCAGAATGCCCATATGCAGAAAACTGAATATATAGATAGATCAGGACATGAAACTCATAATGAAGACATTAGAGTGTACCCAACTAGCAGGTGATACACATTTACAAAACAAGCATATATATATAGTTGGCTGTTTTGAATAATATTTAATCATAGAAGATAGATAGATAGATAGATAGATACAGTATATACACACACACAACCACACTTTTTTCACTCATTACAGATATTGCAATTACATCTGTCATGCTGGCACTCAGATATATGCAATCAGTGAGGTTTGTTACTAACCAAGAAAAGACAAAGTAGGGGGGAAGATGAGATTGACAATGAGCCCCGACACACACCCATGCTTTCTTTAAATCCGTCAGAATATCAATTGTTACTTTCTATCTAGTTAGTGAAAGTATATCCGACTTTATAATAATACAAAAATATAGTTGATCTAATGTAGAGGCACATAATCCATATATTTTTTTTCATGTAGGAGAGTTTAAAAGCAGACAGAGGAGGTGAGTACTTACAGAACTCCTTTAGAGCTCAATGAATAGATTCTTGCTCAATGCATGAAGCCCATCCTGATTGCACTGCACATTTTATACTTTCTTGTGTCCTCTTGGTACATTCAGCAGGATTCCAATAAAGCAAATGAAAACCTGACACAAGACTGCATACATCTGTGCTCTTCAGAAAAGCAGCGGAAGTATATCAACAATGCTGCCCCTGCCCTATTCTGCTTTAAAGAACAAGTAATATCACAGTGTGACATTAATGATTGACAAAGACTCTGTATAAATGAGGTACAGTATAAGTTATGGTTAAAGGGACTCTGTCACAATGAACCTTAACTATAGGAGTAACTGCTTCATACTAGGTCTGGGGCTATTACAGTGTCAGCTTTACTGCTTAAAACTATAAGCAGCCCAGGATTCGTGCTGTTACTCCAATAGTTAAAAGAAAAAAAATCTCTATTACTAATAAAGCATGAAGATTGCAAATGTTGACCTCTCATGAAAATGCTAGTTTACCGCTATGTATGTTCCTCAGTTGGCTTCATTTACTGAACTAAAACATGTATACGAAAGGAGAAGGTCTGACATCACTCATACTATTCTGATCTGTATGCTTGTTCCAGGCAATGTCTTGGAGAGTATTATAACAAACAGCGCCCTTAATTGTCTCAGTACAGGTTACTTTAATGTTCACACCACTTACAGTACATTCTAGCGCGGTTAGCTGCTGGAGCGCACTTTATTGCATACTAAACTCTCCCCATGTGTTCTATGGTGGGAGGGGGTGTTGTAGTGCATTGAAGTCAATGGCACAGTAGCCATTCCCTCCACCCGCAGTGTGTTCACCCACACAAGAACAAGTGGCACATCAATGCCTGCGTTCCCATCCAGTGCGATTGGTCAAAATGCTGCATGCACTATTGTTTCCGATCGCACTGGCCCGGAACACAGGCATTGATTTGCCCCGTGTTCTGGTGTGGGTGTTCATACTGCGGGCAGGGGCCATGGTTTCAGTGCCATTGACGTCACGTATGTGATAACGTGCGTTCCAGCAGCTAACTGCACTGGAACGCACTGTAAGTGGTGTGAACAAGCCCAAAGGGTCTATGCTATTCACCATATTCATTTTTATTCTGTTGCAGCAGGTTACCCTCACAAAAGAAAAGTACATAACTTACAAAGCAGAAGAAAAGGATAGCTAACATGTTAGATAAATGTATTCATGCACATTGCCTGCAGATATCTGATGGCTCGGTGCTCACCTTTCATGCATATATGTAGAATGCTTAGACTTGCCTTTACCACACACTAATCTGCTGTTTGATACTCAGCACTGCAGTGTGGTTCTGCTGTTACCCCATACCTGACTTCAATCAACAGTGCTTAATTTGAGTTTAGACCATTAAATCAGTTCCTGATCAAAGGTGTATGTTGGTTGCTTTAATGCTTTTGGATCTGCTCATATGTACAAATAGACTTTCCCTGGTTTCTGCATTTGCCACCTGCCTGCTTTAGTTTGCCCTTTACTTGTTAGACTGCTGCTAGCCCTGACCTCCAGCTGTACTGTGTTTTAGTTGTACCTGAACAAATCAGTTATCACTATATGGGCAAAATACCTTCAGGGACTCTGGAAAAAAGACCTGAAATACTGGTGCTGTATCATGGCAGAAGCCTTTGGCTCACTGCAGAGTTCACTGCATTATATGATTCTAAAATGACTACATTCTATGTTTTCTGACCCATAGTAGATCTCATTAGAACATGGCTATTGATACTTAATTTTCTGTTTGTAATAGTGGTAAGATGTTGTCTAGAGTAGGAGTAAATAGAATATATCAAATAAATCTTACATATGTAGCCCTTTAACACAGACTGGTGGAGGATTTAATAGTGGACTTGTGTGATATACCATGCCAAGGTCCTAGGTGTCATCCTTGACTCGGACCTCACCTTTCTTCCCTACCTCCAATCACTATCCAAATCCTGCCACCTTCACCTTCATAACATCTCCAAAATACATCCCTTCTTCACCAATGAAGCCACAAAACTACTCATACACTCACTTGTTATATCTCGTCTTGACTATTGCAGCTCCCTCCTCATTTTCCTACCTCTACACAGGCTATCCACCTTCAGTCTATCATGAATGCAGCTGCTAGACTCATTCACCTAACCAACCGCTGAGTGTCTGCAACCCCCCTCTGTCAATCCCTACACTGGCTTCCAATAGCCCATAGGATAACATTCTAAATATTAACAACCACTATCAACGCTATCCACAACTCTGTCCCTGGCTATATCTCAAACCTGGTCTCAAAGTATCACCCTCCTCTCTTCAAAAGACCTTCTGCTTTAAAGCTCCCTATTCAACTCCTCCCATGCTCACCTTCAGGACTTCACTACAGTCTCCCCCATCTTACGGAACCCTTTACCCCAACCTGTCTGACTATCTCCCACTCTGACTGCCTTTAGGTGATCCCTTAAGTCTCATCTCTTCAGGCAAGCGTATCCCACCGCTAACCAACCACTGAACTATCACTTTCTCAATCAATTCATCCCCACACAGCTACCTCCTAATGCATCACTTGCCCATCCCTTTGAGATTGTAAGCCCTCACGGGCAGGGCCCTCTTTACCATCTTGTCTTGAATAATTTTGTGTATATATATATATATATATATAATACAGCCCTAGTATGTTTCAGAAAGTAAAAATTTGCAACTGGGGAAGTGGACAAGGTAAGAGCAGCCTAGGGTGTTTGGATGTCTGCTACACAGCCTGGTGATTAGTTAAGGAAATCTGTACTGAGAACATGTTTACTGTAAATTCAAAAGGTAAGTGTAGCTGCACATTCAGCCACCCTCCCTCCTCCATCGTATCATGCATGGGCCCAGCAGGAAAGATTTTGACAAGCCAGTGTGCAGTCTCATCAGTAATATTGCTCTGGATCAGGGACAGGTGAGTATAAGACTGGAAACATGGTTAGGGGTGAAGGAACTAAATATAAGGTGTACTATATCAATTTTGAGATAAAGCAGTAGTCAGTATGAACAGTCTCTTCATCCTCCACAGTCCCCAACTGAAACCTTTTTAGACTGAGTCAAGCTGAAAGTCCAGAATGAACCTCTAGAACTAAAGAACATTTTCAATTCAACTTAAAAACCCTACCTAAAACAAATTCTTATCGGTATGCGTTTGTGGCATGGTACTTCAATAGAAAATCCCATTGGTGTTAAAAAAAAACAAGGGAGCAGTATCACTAAATACTGGGCAGCCCCTTTGAATGAGGTCTTAGATATGTAGATGCTCAATTCTCCAGCAATAGGATTGATAGAAAGAAAGATCATAGTTAGACACACTACTCAAAATAGATATAAACACCTTTGGTTAAAGACAAAAAAGCACTATATTTAAATTTGCATGTCCTATAAACTACACTAAATGTAAACCAGGAGAAAATGTATTATTTTGTATGAACATATTATATGCACATTTAGCTAGTTATGCTATTAATAATGAAACTGGTTTTATGTCTCTGCTTCATTCTTCTTTATTGGTTATGTCTCTAGAGAAAACATTTTGTGTTTAGGGGCATCAATCATAACAAGCTCTAATATGTGCCTTTTTGACCTCCAGCCCTTAAAATACTTATAGATTTTCTTGATGTTCTTATCCCTGAAATTATTCCTGCTTATTGTCAACCTTTCCAAGGCTTAGGTCACCTTTTTCATGTCTGCTTACAGATTTCTTTGCATTACAGGGAGTTTGCCAATGCATGATTCATTGACAGACTCATAGATGCACAATTCAGAGTTTGTCAAAATCAATAAAAGCCTTTAGATATAAAATTGCTGTCCTCCTATCTATTTACAATATTTCATAGGGTCAAAGGACAAAATATAGCTGCTGAAAATAACTCAACAAATATATTATAGAGAAAGGGAGAAGATGCTTCTATAGTTTGTTAGTCAAGTTGTGTCATGCAACCAGTGATTTCAATGCAAGTGATGGTTATTGGGGACATATATTGTATATATTAAAGCCATACATTCATATACTAGGAAATTGTAAAAAAAACCAAATGTGGCCAAAACAAGAAAGTTTTATTGTTTTTTTAAATGCAATATTTTATTGTTCTTCCTGCATAAGTGTATTATCAAAATAGTTTTGCCCTAAACATTATAGCTTTTGTTATCAAATAATGTATTCATGTTTACAATGTTATTTTGCAAAATTATTTGTAAATATTGCCAGCAGAGCTTTAGGACTCTTTTTGGGCTTTTTCATTTTTTTCTAGCCAAAAATAAAGTATGGCTGAACCAAATTATAAATAGTTTGACTAGATAAATGCCCAAATTTCAGATATATTTTATTTGCCTTATTAGGTAAATATTTCAGTCAAAAAAAAATTGAGCACATTTATTCCTTTCTATTTAGATCTGGTCCCTTAAACACTGAAATAAATAGTGTTACAGTCAAAAAGACTATAATACTATATTGTGGAGAATAAAATACACATTAAACAAAATGTGACTTTATTGCTCTCTGATATTACAAGATCACATCATATTTTAGTTATTACATTAATACTACAGTACTTGTAATATATATGTTTAATATTCAACTAACGTTTATTGCCATTGTTGTTTTTGATGGACCATACTGTAAAAAACAGACTAATATTTATATATTTTCAGAAAAGATATAGAAATATCAGGATAAATGAGCTAGGACAGTGGTGGCGAACCTTGGCACTCCAGCTGTTTTGGAACTACAAGTCCCATGAGGCATTGCAAGGCTCTGACAGCCACAGACATAACTCCCAGAGGCAGATGCATGTTGGGATTTGTAGTTTTGGCACAGCTGGAGTGCCAAGGTTTGCCACCACTGAGCTTGGAAGTCACAATAATATATCATATTTTTATCCATACGTTTTGACAAATGCAAGAAGAGTCTTTTATCTCCTGATAATTTCTTTTTTTTCCAATTGCAAAAGCAAAAATAATCTACCTTAATGCAAAACAAACCTAGTGAATTTTGTAGTGTTCATTATATCATGTTTCGTATCATTAACATCATTCGCAGTGCTGCCTATGTAATTAGAAGCTTTTTTTTTTTCCATGGTGACTTGACAAAGTATCCTAAAACACACTTAACTAAATCTCTATAACTTTTTCCCCTATGCAAAATATGATGTGCATTACCACAGAATTTCTAAGTTACCACATAATTTGATCTATGATATCTATTCAATACTTGATTAAATTCAATCTTTTGTATTCAGTCAGACAATTTCATTAATTTAGATATACAGAGATCACAAATTAGATTGCTTTAGATTAGAATGTTGGATGCTTCCTTTCCAGGCAGCCGAACTTTCATATTGGCCAGATCAGTTTGACCAAGGCAGGAAGCATCTATTATTTCTTTTCATGCAGACATGGTATGATAACTGTATACCATTTAGAGTAGGAGTAATAATTTGTTTAAAGCCAATAAAAGTTAATAGATGAAATTGAACCTACAAAATACATTGCTGGGCCAAGAAAATGATGTCCAATTTTCTATAAAAAAACGAGAAGATAATGCAATTCTTATAAGGCTAAGTGGTAAAAATTTTTAATTATTTAAGTTATATATATATTACATTGCACATTTTTTGAAGCATGTTTTTTGTCAAACAAATGATTTCAGTTTGCATACATGTAAAAAAAAGATATATATACCGATAGTCTTGTGTGCTAGCTAGCAGCTAGTGATGGGTCGAACCTAATGCAAGTCAATGGGGGTCAAACTTTCGAAAATGATTGTGCCCTTTAAGAGGGCTTATATGCAAGTTATTGTCCATAAAAGGTGTATGGAGGCCCGGGTACTGCCCTTGGGGACAGGAATCAATGAAAAAAACAAACAAAAAAAATACTGTTTTTAAATGCTGTTTTTAAAGGAGCAGTGATTTTAACATCACTTAAAGGGTAAGAATAAAAATGAAAAAGCCCTTCAAATATCGTGCCCACAACCCTGACCCGGTGGTTGTGGGGGTCTGCGGGCAAGGGGGCTTATTTGCATCGGGGTACCCCTTTAATTAAGGGGCACCCAGATGCCGCCCCACTCCCTTGTGAATGAGTAAGGGGTACTTGTACCCCTACCCATTCACTAAAGGGTTAAATAAAATAGTTATTAAAAAGTCCGGACTTTTGATAAAATCCTTTAATTGAAAAAAAATACATGTTTTTGACACAAAAAAATTGATCATGGCATCCAGCGTTGTCCACCACGATGACAAAATAAAACAAAAAATAAATAGAAATAATAAAAATGTTAAAAGATGCCGTCCCGTCCGCTCCCTGCCGACTCCCACCCCATAATGGCATTTTGACAGATGCCAGCAAAACATAAATGCCGCTAGCTCCGCCCAATCATGTTTGCCGGCATCTGATAGGCGAGACATGATTGGGCAGAGTGATCATGACTTTGCCCAATCATGGCTCCAAATGAGTACTGAGCCCTGATTGGGCAAAGTCTTGCACCTGACCTGTGGTCAGGTGCAAGTCTTTAACCAATTAGAGCTTCGAAGAGCTCTTTGCAGTATGGGATGTTGCACAGTCGAACAGACCGCAAACATCCCATAAAGTTCGGCGAACGCTCGAACGGCCGATGTTCGATTCAAACTCATGTTCGAATGGAACCGGCGGACCATCACTACTAGCAGCATGCAAATCCAGCATAGTTTCAGGCGCTTCTGAGTTGACTTGTTTCTGAATTTGTCTTCTAGGTTGGTTTGCTTTTGAGTTGCTCAAGCAGTTAGTTTGAACTGTATTTGCATTCATGTAGATATGTAACGTAAGAAAAGCAGTTACGATGAAAAAAATGAGTGCTAAGGGTAATGCAGTGTCATGGTTTAAGTCTCCCATACCACTTTTAGTACCGTAAGCCTAACCCATGTGACTTGGCCACAACTATGAACCTGATAAAATAAATTCCACACTCACAAACTTATCTCAAGTACCTTCACTTGTGAAACTTTTTAATATATAGCTGTAGAAATTATTTAAGCCTTCTTGTATTTCAGGGTTTATTGGTCCTTTAAACAAGAATTGTTTATGTATTTGTCAATAATAGCAACGCTTAATTGGAAGTCATCCTTTATATTATTTATGCTACCCAATTAGTCTGGTATAAATAAGGATCTGATTATCTGAACAGGTGATTCCTTGGATTCTACAAAATACAAGAAAATCATGAAACCAGCAAACTTACACAGGGATTTGTATATATATTTAGATGGATGTACTATATATATATATACCCATACTATGGCAGTGCTTGGTAATGCCATGGAGTATGGTGGCAACACAATCACCAGGACTCTCAGCCAGAGGGGCTGAGAGGCTCCAGAATGTAAATAGTTTTGCAGGGAAGAAGCTGGCCTTTCACTTTCTTCCGGTTTTTTTGGATTGTAGCTGGGATCTGGATCTCTGGAGATTTCTTAGAGTTCTGGGTGGGATGAAATCTCCAGTCCTGAGATCAGGTGTTGCTAGTGATCAGGTAGCTGAGAGCCCAGACCAGAGCTCAAGGGAGGAGTTGGTGTGATGTGGGCTGCAGGCGCACAACAGCCAAGCCAGGTGTGGTGTGTGCGGTAGGAACACAAGGAACAGCCTGGGAGTCTGGAAGGTATGGAGAACCTGAGATAGCCAGGCACACAAGGGTGTGTTGAAATCAAAAGCTGCTGAAAGCTGTTACAAAGTACAGAGTATGTCTGAAGAGTTTATGTTTAGGAAAACAGTAAAGTCCTGGGACTGGGACACTGTGAATGGGACAACTTGAGAATGGCAAGATGATATGTTTGCTGAAATACAAGCATACTTTGTTGTACTACTGAAAAAAGCTATCTTTCTGTTACAAAATAAATAAAAGACTGTCCTTTTTCTGTGAAAACAGCTTCAAAACTGGTCTTTAAGTACTCACCATATGTGCTAAATACCCCAAATATCACAATACACACACAAACATGACCCTCTTCAATCTACACAGTGTATACATTTTGATGTAGTTTTGTCTATTTCTTTTATTAACAAATGCAAACATACCAGAGCTTTACTAACAATGCTGAACAAGTCTTGTTAATTGTGCACAGAGTATGCCATATAAATGACTGCATAAAAGCTTGGGAGAGTTACATCAGGAGATGGGTTGGAACATTTCAATTGCTTGGTAGAATTGATAGATTTTATTATCCTCCTATTTGGAGTTCAGTGGTGTTTGAAAAATAGTATCTCAATTATACTTTAATGAAAGGAATTGCTAGCAGGTACAAGATCTTTCAGGACTCCTTAGACAGCTTATGAGAATCACTGCAACACGATGGGACAAGAGAGGAAAGAATATGTTCAATAACAGAATAAAAGCGGAAAGGTGTACCTCACACAGACCTTTACTCTAAGCCTTGGCTCATTTCTTGCTGAATTATCTATTTAGAGTGGGTGAGTGTTTATTTAAATATATGTTTTCATAAGGCAGATAGGAATGAGCTTCACTCACAGATAGGAATAGCTGGGAGAGAGGGCAATGTAGTCGTGATGGGTGACTTCAATTACCCAGACATAAATTGGGCCAATGGAACTTCGGGTTCGGCAAAGGCGGGGCGATTAAGAAGAACTGCTTTTCAAAAGTACAGTATTAGTGATGTACAACCTTTTTTGCCATGTGCTATGAAACAGATTGCTTTTGATGCACATTTTTGTCAAGGGTAAAGGTGGCCATACACTCTACAACCATCGCAAGACTTTAGTCTTGCGATGGTTGTAAAGGGATTAAAAAAACGTACAATCTGCCTATCTTGGACAGGCAGATCGCACTCTCGATCATCGCAAGCCCGCCCTCCTGAGGGGCGGGCTTCCGATGACCGCAATGCTGAACGGGCAGTGTGCGCGTGCGCACACCGGCCCGTTCAGCATTTATCTTCCGAGCACCGTACGATTCTCGGCTGGTTTTCGAACATGCTGGTTCGACAGAAGACGTGCGACCGTACAGTAGAAACGGTCGCATGTCTCCGTTCACACTGCTCGATTATCGTACGAAAACCCGATCGCATACGATTATCGTACGATAATCGTGCAGTGTATGGGCACCTTAAAGCTTCAGAAAGAGAAATGATGACACAGTGAGAGAAGACTTCCAATTACAGTCATTAACAGGGTTTCCACCTGGACAAAATCCAACTGGCAGCTTGCCCTTATGACCTTTGTCGGCTATTCTGTCACTGCGTTCATATTGTATATACTCACTGAAAGCTTAGTTGAAAGATACTATAAAAAGAAAACGTTTTTGTTAATGACAGCAGTGTTCTGCATCATAAAGTTAGTTGTTTTTCACTGATGTACCCATGGTAACACAAATGTACCTTTCTTCTACCTTTATTACAGAATCTGTTAAATTTACATTAAGAAATGCAAAAAAAAATTATTAATTAATTTGGCAAACTCATGTCAATTATGAAAGCCTCATTAAAGGCAACAAATAGTAATACAACAATATGCTGAAGCTGTACAATATACACCACAATAACTCAAAAAACCATCTCTTCCACAGGCTCTTGTACAATGATTACAGTAACACTATTGCAGAGATTGATCTATTTATTACAGTTAAGTAATGCCTTTTGAGGGCTTTCACATGTAAGCATTGCATATGAGACTTCTGATGACTTTCAAAAACAACAGTTTGCAGATGCAAACCATCTCATAAAGTTTATGTCCAGCCAGAACTTTTTTCTTAGTTTTGGATGCAGTGGGGGCAGATTAGAACCTCTAGCTCAGGTTCTTACTGCTATCCAGTGCTCCATTATAGATATTTCTGCCCAATTCCTGTTCTGCTGACATTTTACAAGACAGGAAGTGAAGGGAATTCTCCAGCAAAAACACAGACAAAAATACAAATTATTTTCTTTCGGCAGAGTAGGGTGCGGCTGGAACCCCTGTCAAATTATTGTATGCATATGTGTCTCTGCTGCAAGTCTCTCTAATGGAACCCTGGATAACAGTAGAAACCAAACAGTTTTAGTCCCTTTCTTCTCTATCCAACACTAAAAAAAAGTTGGCTTGACATAAACTTTTAACCACTTCAAGACCAGGTGTTTAGACCCCCTTCCCGGCCAGGCCATTTTTCCATATTCAGCGCTGCGATACTTTGACTGACGTTTATTCCGTCATGCAATGCTGTACTGAAATTAATTTTACACCATTTTTTGGGGACAGATAGAGCTTTCTTTTGGTGGTATTTAATCACCACTGGGGGTTTTATTTTTTATTATAATTAGGGAAAATTACAGAAAATTTTGAAAAAAAACGTGTTTTTTTTAACATTATGTTAGGAAACATTTATTATTACCCAGTTTTTTGGTCAAATATAAACAACTTATACTGTGCCCAAGAGAAAAAAGGACTCTCACAAATTCCCTGCAGCTAATCTCTTCCCCATTACTGATGTAATATGCCCTGTTTAATGCTGTGTCTCTGTGTGGAGTTGACCATCTTGGTAGGCACAGGATTTTGATTCCTTATGTCATATAAGCCCCTTTGATAATTAGTGATCTGATGACTAATGGTACAATGACTAAGATGCAGAAGGAGGAGGTGGAGAAAACACAGACCCACAGAATTAATGAAGCAGAAACAGAACTAGACACTGTAGGTCCTCAGGTAATACTTCCACTCCCCTCCAGCAGGTTCACAGAAGAACAAGCAACACAGTAGTGACATCACCAGATATCACTCCAAAACTAATGTAGCAGTCGCCAGAATGGGCAGGAATGGGCAAGATCTGCGTCAGATAGTCTCACACTGAAAATATGCAAATATTAGGCAACAGGAACAGCAGTATGTAAGACAATCATGTGCCGAGCTAAATAAGTACAATTCAGTGAAATATGTGATGAACAATGAAATATATGAGTATATGCTTTAAAAATATATACAGAAAAGCATATCAAAATATGAATTTATGTGAACAGAGTGAAAAAACACAAAATCCAGTGTGCTGCAATAAAAATTGTGCAAATAAATGCAGGGTATAGTCCACCACTGGATAGATCCAAACTTCCAAGTGAGCAGTTGCCACAGAATCCTGACAGATTTTTACCTCCACCCAGTGAATGCAAAATTGGAACAGAACTCACTTGGGGAGATAGACCCACAGAACTAGGGGAAGGAAGCTCGTATGACTGAAGACCAGGTGACCTCCTCGCAAATAACATCATCATTTCAAAGGGAAATAAAATATAAAGAGGACATAGTGTGTATCGTCCAATCAAATGCAATTTATTGAATAAAAACAGTTACTCGCAATGTCACAGGTGACAAAAGGCATAAAACAAATATGCAATGGACACCACAGTACACATCTATGGGTGCAAGGGAGAGGAGTGACGTCAAATGTTTGTATTTATTTACTGCCGCTGATCACGTATTGTTTTATTTAGCAGTATGCATATACTGTATGTCAGCGATTGGGATGGACAAATCTGCCGGAGTTCATTTTGAAAACAGTTTTACAAACCTTGTTTGAAGTTCACAAAGTTTCAGTGAACTCCAACAGAGTGTCTGGGAGGCAAATCTTGTTATTGAATAATGGCGATTTGTAGGGCTAATAAAAAAGCTGTTGTTAAATAGTGATAGGCAGCCAGGCACTGCCATTGGGAATATGTACCAATGGCAAAAAAAAGTATCTCTTACTGCACGGAGTTGTCAGCTCTCCATTACATTTCCAGCACACGTTAACAATATGGCTGGTGTGAGCCCATCCTCTTATAGAAAGGAGACTGGGGAATTAATTCCTTCATATTACCGGTTTGTCTGTGAATTTTTCAAATCCAAGAGATTTGTTATGAACCTGTACCTCATGCATAGTCAGGAAGTGCACTGCTATTTTTCAGGAGGAATTCAAGGCAACAGGTAGAATTGTCAGGGTTCAGCTTAGCCACAATTAAACCTAGGTATTTTCTATAAGACTGTATATCTTCACTTTTGTGAGTTTAGGTCAACTTTAAGAAGTAAACACTATGGGGTCTATTCACGAAGCAGCCAAAGGATCTAGCCGTAGCTTCGGCTGATCCTTCGGTTAGCTTCGGCTGCAGGACCCCTTCGGTTCAGTAGAACCGAAGGGCTGCTGTACGGGCTTCCGAAGTCGGCCAAGCGGCTCAGTGGAGCCGAAGGCATATGCTTCGGCTCGACTGAGCCGAGGTGAAAGCCAAAGGTGGCCGAGTGGCCGGCCATTGGCCGGCCGACAGCCTGCTTCTGACAGCTGGGCGGAGCCAGCTGTGATCTTACGGCTGGCTCCGGCCAGTTGCAGAGAGATCAGCATCCCTGGTTACCAGCTAACCAGGGACACTGATCTCCAGACAGCCCGCTCCCGGCCGCCCAGTAGAGAAACACTGCTTTTTCTTTTTTCTTTTTATTCTGACATCAAGCCGTTGGCTGTCGTCAGAATAAAAAAAAAATCACCATAGGAATGCATTGCTAGATTCCTATTGGCTATTTCAATTTGCAATAGCCAATAGCAAATGAGCTATAGCACCCGCCCACTGCTGCTGTCAATCGGCAGTGTCGCCACTAGTGATTGACAGCAGCAAAACATTCCAATTGCAAAAAAAAAATGTTTCTCTTTTTTTTGACGGCAGCAGAACCGCCCGGCCAATAGAAAACAGTTGGGTGGAGCTAGCTGTCACTGCTAGCTCCGCACAATCATTTTCTATTTATTTTTTTTGTACTTTTTTCACTATTTTTCTGTTCTGCTCGGTCCCACAAAGGGAGCGAGCAGAACAGCCGAGCCGAATGCCGCTCAGCGGCATTCGGCTATTCACTCACTGCTGTTCGGCATCTATAAGAATAGACCGAACAGCAGCGAGTAGCCTGTCTGAGGTTCGGCTTAGCCGATCCAGATGTTAGATCGGCTGAGTCGAACTCCTTCTGCACTTCGGTTAGGCCGAACATGCTGAGCATGTTCGGGCGACCCGAAGCCACACAAAGCCACCCGATGTACGGCTGATTTCAGCCGTACCAGCCTGAAGTGAGTAGCCGAACAGCGTTCGGCTCACTTCGCTTCAGGTCGGTCGTTCACTTGGCTGCCATAGGCAGCTTAGTGAATAGACCCCTATGGGTTGCAGCTTTTGACAAGTCCAGTTCTGAGCAGCTGTACCTTGTGCAATCTCTATGATTCCACTACCTCTGACTTTTAAAGCCTATTTGTAAAAATATCATGTAATATAATACAATATTGCACAACAGAACATAATGTACATACATTTCCTTCTACACATCTTCGGAAAAAGAGTATATATTATAAATCAATACATTTTGTCTCTAACACCTTTGCTTTATGATGCTTTCTGTTAATCTGCAGCGTCTGTTAACATAAATCATCAGTTGTGGTAATTACAGTGTTTCACACTATTTTCCATGTTCTTGTAGAATAACATCTGTAATCATCTATCAAATCATTATAGACCTTAATGTATTATATTTAAAAATGACACATACTTTAGGTAATCCCTGGATTAGAATTAATGTCTAAAGATAAAAACAACACAAAAAAGAAAAAAGAAAGAAATTTATAATTATAGTGTATTGCAGACATGGGAAGCTTCACACATAGTTTATGCCAATAATACTTAAAGGGTTCTAAAGCCTCCATTTTTTCATATATCTACTGCTAGCAAGCAGTAGATGTATGCAAAAAGTAAAAAAAAACAAAAAACTGCTTTAAAAGCGGTTTAAACCTACCCCTGTCTTCACCGCACGCTCCCGTCCGAAAAATCCGAAAAATGGTCGTGCAGCCGCAAAGCATCTTGGGGCAGGTGCATGTGCAGTTCAGATTTTCGGCCGGGAGACGAGGAGAGATGCAAGGTAAGTCTATGGACGCGTGCACCCGCATGCAGACACGTAGCAAGGACGGAGGAGTCAGCGCTGGATCGGAGACCCACAGCAGCGCTGGAGAGAAGGCTGAAAAGGACAGCAAAGAAGAGGAAGATCCGATTAAGAGATATAATTTAAGGTAAGTGCTTTAATTAACATTGGGGGAGGGAAAAATATATTTGACTTTAATGTCACTTTAAACCAAGGGAAACTACTGCCCTACGCATACTGACTGACTAGGAAGTTGGTGGTCCTGCACTGGAAGCAGAAAGACCCCCCATCCCTAGCGGAGTGAAGGGGCATTGTCGACTCATCTCTGCATCTGTACAAAGCAGCTTACATTATCAGAGGATGCCCGCGGAAGTTTGGAAGGTTTGGGGTGGTTGGACTGCTGTAGCCTGATGATTAGGAGTTGAGATTGAAACCACCTGGAGAACTTAGGAAGACATGGGATGAGATGACGGTTGCCTTTATTGAACGACTCCTCTTCAACCTAACGCCCTCCATCATTACTGTTTAATTTATACACATGGGTGGGCTGTCACGTTGTGGAGCAGCTACCACGGGATACCCTGCAGGCACACACCCTACTGTGTTCCGAATTAGTTAAGGCCTAGTGGCGCACCTCACATTGGCAGTGGTGGATGATTTGTCATTTTCTTCAGTTCAATTGATTTTGGGAATATACTTGGTCCGGGGGCTTGATATGGCACATGTTTTTTTGGGGTGGGAGGG
>NW_017308152.1:227479-228790 GCF_000935625.1 Nanorana parkeri
GTTGTAACATTAAGGAGGTGCAGGCGGAGTTATTTATGTATGTTATGAAGGTTGTAACTAAGTATGTACCCCTACTGCTGTAGGAGGAACTGGTAATGTGTATTCTATGCAAAACTAAATAAACAGAACTTTAAAAAAAAAAACCAAGGGAATGTATTAAAGATCTCAAATTCTGGTCAATGGGTGCCATACAGGTTGCAAAAAGCTGTATGTGGAGTCTGATTAATGAACTTATGACATAGGTTTCACTTGGCAAAAACTCAACCTTATATTCAAGATGTTGCTTTAGACATGCGCAATTCATTTAGGAAACTCGTTATTATGATGAATTTTCGGAAATTCATACATTCGAATGCATACGAATTTCCGAATTACATAAATAATGGATGCAAACGAATGCAAATTTCGGATAACGATAACTTCAGATGCATCTGAATTTCTTTCCCAAATTAACTTTTATTGTATTAAGCATTAAATTAAAAAAATGTTTTTTTTTCTTTTTGTCTGTTACTTTGCTTCAATGAAAATTTGTTCGTAACAAAAATTTGTATATACTAACGTTACCAAAATTAACGAAAATTCGGGTTTGTCCAAATCTGAATCCTGAATTCAATTGACTTTTGGACCAAAATCCCGAAAAACTAAATAACGAAAAAATTCGAATGAAAATGAAACAAAACAATTTTTTTGCCGGTGCACATGTCTAGTTGCCTTTAGTAGATAATAGGGATTCACTGATACCATTTTTTGCAGAGTATGAGTTCCAATACTTTTACTCAAGTACTTGACGATACCAATTACCAATACCATTTTATTGTGTATCATGTCATAGTTTTTCTAAAACAATACAGACTAATGATTTTAGGACAGTGGTAAAGTTCTAAGGCCCGGTTGCAGTTGCAACCACTGCAACCCTGGTAGTTCTGTTACTGACTTCGTGCTGTAGAGAGACTACAAATCCCATTGTGCCTTACTGTAATCCATGGTTGTTTCCCTTCTCTTTGCTGCTCTTCCTTTTAAATCTGTATCTCTTCTCATGCTCTGCAGAACTTCTGTTTTGCAGCAGACTGCCTTGTCTCAGGAATCGATACACGGTGTCTGTGTATACGTTTGTATAGGCTTGAAACCTGAGCCAGCACTACAGGAAGAGGCCCTGAGCTGAAAAGGGAAGTTCTCCCCAAGCATGAGAAGACATGAGGATTTAAAAGGAAGAGCAGCAAAGGGAAGGGGAACAACCATGGATTACAGTAAGGCACACATTACAGTATTGGTTTATGTTAAAAAATCTGAGGGTTTAATGTCACTTTAAGT
>NW_017308152.1:229551-274160 GCF_000935625.1 Nanorana parkeri
TGTGTGCCTTACTGTAATCCATGGTTGTTTCCCTTCTCTTTGCTGCTCTTCCTTTTAAATCTGTATCTCTTCTCATGCTCTGCAGAACTTCTGTTTTGCAGCAGACTGCCTTGTCTCAGGAATCGATACACGGTGTCTGTGTATACGTTTGTATAGGCTTGAAACCTGAGCCAGCACTACAGGAAGAGGCCCTGAGCTGAAAAGGGAAGTTCTCCCCAAGCATGAGAAGACATGAGGATTTAAAAGGAAGAGCAGCAAAGGAAAGGGGAACAACCATGGATTACAGTAAGGCACACATTACAGTATTGGTTTATGTTAAAAAATCTGAGGGTTTAATGTCACTTTAAGTTGACTTCAAAATGTAGAACACACATGTTGTGTGTGAATTGCTAATATAAAGCAAAGCTGAATGGTAGATCATGCAATACTTCCCATCGTACTAGTCTTCAAGACTAATGATTATTGTAGATTAGGCCATTTAAGAGGAAGGGGGATGGTTGAGACAAGAGGTCTATTTATCAAAGTGGCACTTGACTTTACAAATTTGACTTCCCTTAGCTTCTAATATTTATCACAGTCTGAGATCTACCATTCTCCTGCTGTTCAGTTTCTCTTACATTTCACAGAATTCTGCTGTAAGTAAAGATTGTGCATATTTATGAAATGGTAAAGCCTCAAACTATAATTGGGTCTCAGTAGGCTTATTCAATATAATTGATTGCTATGGGTTACTAAACTTAAGAATTAGCACTCTTCAGTGAATAAGGTTTGTCGTTGGAAAAAAGCCCTAGCTTGTTTTGGTGAACACCATTATCTTATCTAGAAAGACTTTGATCATTTCAGAGATGCCTTTTATAACCATGTTACCTTGGGAATAAAGAAATTAAAGGAGAACTGAGGTGAGTGATTTCAACTCATCCTCATAGTTAGAGCCGACCTGTGACAAAGATGCTGTCACAGGTTGGCTCTATTGTTCGGGAAGTGAGCAGAAACATGCAGCTGATCCGCTCACTTCCCGGTTTTCTCCCTGCATTGAGCATAGACTGCAAGTCACCGCTCCCGCAGGGATTCCCTCCTCTCCGATCCTGCAGCGCTGAGTGGAGGAACAAATGGAGGAGTGAGCGGGCACAGCTGGCTCTGCCTCTAGATAGGCAGAGCCAGCTGTCAGTCACTCAGCTCGGTGGATCACAACAGTATTGTCAAGATCCATCCCAGCTGCGTGACGTCACCGGACTCCTCTCCTCTTCGTTATCCGACGGAGCCACTTGGGCCTGTGAGTTTGCCCAAGAAACTTTCTGCACGAGCGCCAGCCAAGGCATTGGCCTATACACATACAGCACAGTAATGAAGTAATAAAATGAACTAGGATCACACTAATCCAGCACGTTATTATTCTGAGTTGCCCCACTCAAGCGGCACCCATATTGAGTGGGGCACCTGAGATTAATAACGTGCTGGATTAGTGTGATCCTAGTTCATTGATGTGCTGTATGTGTATAGGCCAGGGTACTTGGATCTGTATGTGCGTTATAATTAATCGAAATTAATCAATTAAAAATAATTTTGATTAATCGAACACGAAAATTTTAATAATTACCAGCCCTAATATATATATATACAGGTGAAACTCGAATAATTAGAATATCGTGCAAAAGTTCATTTATTTCACTAATGCAACTTAAAAGGTGAAACTAATATATGAGATAGACTCATTACATGCAAAGCAAGATAGTTCAAGCCAAGAGAGAGAGAGAGAGAGAGAGAGAGAGAGAGAGAGAATATATTCGACACTTTGAATCTTCCTAATTTATATTTATTTGTAAAGTAAATTTTAAAGTGTTTACATTTACAGTACATTTTAAATATATTGAAATTAGACTCATTCAAGCAGAAGTTTTAAAATCTGAAGTTTCTACAGTCGATGGCTTAAAGTGATCCTTGCATGCAGGATAAAGTAAAATGGCCTCTTAACTCCACCACTTCAGCAGGATGTACTTACCTTACACTCTGGGTGCCCCCATATAGGAGTATAGGTGGGCATGTTACCCAGTTTCCCTATCCTATGTGACAGCACTAGGTGCCTTGTGGTTGGCACAGCACTGTCACATGGGACACATGGGGAAGACCTGTAAGTGCCAACAAACACGTTAGGAGCTTACAGATTGCTTTCTTTTTCCACACCTAAAACACATCTAGAAGGTTTTTGAATGTGTCAATACTCCCAGCTTATACCACTACTTAGGTAAGGAAGTTCCAATTTTTGTTCTGCTTTGATCATAAAGAACCCTCCCTGCAAATTTGGTTTGCAAATGTTTAGCACCCAAAAGCATAACTTTGCATTTTTCAGCATTGAACCTTATTTGCCAAGTTTCAGACCATCCCCCTATTTTATCCAGATCTTCCTGTAATGTTGCTACATCCTATGCCAAAGTTGTTCCTCTGCATTATTTTGCATCATCAGCAAATACAGAAATGGAACTCTTAATTCCAACCTCAATGTCTTTTTTATACAGATTAAAAAGCACTGGTCCCAAGACAGAACCCTGGGGCACACCACTCACAACCCTAGCCTACCAATTGGGGGATATTTCCCCCTCCTTCTTCTCCATTGCACAGATGGAATGTTGCTCAGTGTCTCCACGTCTTTAGACTTGTATAGAATGTGATAACAAAGGATTCTTAGGCTGGGCACACACCTTACAACCATCGCAAGACTTTTGTCTTGCGATGGTTGTAAGGTACTTAAAAAAACGTACGATCTGCCTATCTTGCATAGGCAGATCGTACTTGCGATGATCACAAGCCACCCCCCCTGAGGGGCGGGCTTCAGATGACCGCTTGTGCACACCGGCCTGTCCGGCTTTTATCTTACGAACATGCTACACACCCGCCTAACATTGTACGATGCTCGGCAGGTTTTCAAACATGTTTGTAAGTTTAAAGTCGTGCAACCTTACAGTAGTAGAGGTCGCACGGCTTCCACACACCTTACGATAATCGTACGATCGCGGGATTTCCCGCGATTATCGTACGATTATCGTAAGGTGTGTGGGGACCTTTAGACTGCTGAAGATGAGGGGGGAGGGTCTAGGGACCACTCTAAGAACATACCGGCTCTAATGATCGGGGAGTATGATCTGGTGACTTGTTTATATTTTGCTTTTCTATTCTGTTTCGGACCCCATATCTGACAACCATATTGGAACTTCCCTTACATTAGCACTAGCATTACTACTCATTCTAACAAGCTCTTCATTTTCTTGTGTAACACTTAAATGCCAAAGCCGTTGCTTCTGTTTAGTACTTTTTAAAGGCTATTTTTTTTTCTTTTTAAACTATAATTGTATGCACATCCAGCCATAGCGCCTCTGTCCAATTATAACACTCATTTGTGGTATCCTCTCTCTCACTCCCTTTTCAGGTTGCTCTTGTCATCTAGGTATACCATATCCTCTCATTACCACTTATGGAAGACTAGTTGCCTCTAGTTTACGGCACTACTCAAAAATAAATATTATTATAATATTTTTTTACTGCTCTACTGTAGCGGTGGCACTGCATTAGGACTCACTCACATTCCCTGCTTGCTGGCTAGACAATAAGTGAAAAACAACATAGTGATAAGGTACTTGCTTTGATCTCTACTCTGTCAACATATTCACAGCACATGTTCACTGTTGCAGAGCCTAATTGGCTTTGAGTGTTGGTCCTCCTTCTCCTCATCTAAATCTGTTACTATATATAGGGGATTACAGGCGGATGGATATAAAGAGAATTGTAGATACTTAAAAAAGTTGCAACTATATAATTTTTAATATTATAATTTATTATTAGTACATATTGGCATTAATTGGAGTTTGTATATCTGCCTGGAGCTCAGCTCTAAGATAAGTCCTTACACACAAAGTACAAATGGTACAGATACGTCTAATATAACTACAAGGCCAAAACGTTTTTCATATTTTTATTTCTGCACAACCAGCTGCAAAGCTTTCAAGCCAAACAGAAATAATTCATTTTGTGATTACAGAATGTTAGGGCAATGTGCATTAAAGCAAAACTCTGGGCAAACATATAATTAACCCTTGCAGTGGGGCTATTTCCCACTCTGCAGTGCCATTATTATTACTTAAAGGCACTCCCAAGGCACCTAGCCATTGCTTGTGTGTTGCACCACACTATAACATGTTAACTTATTATCATGCAATCATGCATTGTAATGCAATACAATTTAATAACAAGGGTTATGCACTTCTTTGGTGCGATTTGAATATGGCAGACAGCCCACGTAAATTAATGGGCTACCCTACAGCAACAGATGATAATGCATGTAAAAACACGCTGCAATGCACATGTGATGTCACATTGCTGAACCCAAGCTTACTTAAATCCATGCAAACAGAAGTTTTCTTATTTATGTACCAACACAGCTGTACTCAGTGAATGATTACTGGGATGTAGCTTACTATGAATGTTCAATTAAAGCTGAAATACATGCAGATATTAAAAAAAATGAATCCTATTTGTATGCATTAAAAATTATTCTAATGAATTGTTGCATATAACTCATTCATATGTCATAGACTTTAACTTAATTGTAGCCTCCTGTAGTCCTCTGCACAGCAGAACTCAGATTGGGAAGAGAGACAGCACTATGATCCAACAGGGTTCTAAGGATTTGCACATTAATTCATACCCCCAGCAGGCTTACAGGAGGACAAAGCACAGGTATGACCACATCACAGGGCTTTTGTTCACTTCCTGTCCCTTCCAGGCTGGGGTAAGAGGGTTTCAGGATATGGTTTAGTAAAATTAGTTTTCTGCACATCTGATCAGTTCATCACATGCCAGGGTTTTCTGGAAAGCAGCAATTCTTTTCACCTGAGAGCCCAATTTGAGCCTAAGTGAACTGAGTACATTCTCCAAAGGTCAACTTGCTAAGTTAGTAATGGCTCTGCAATGTGGCCCTGCAAACAGCTTACACTTATTTGGCCACTGGGCTTACGGTGCTTCCATGTATTCCTGTTTCATTGCTACTGTACATTCTGTGTTTCTGACAATAGTAATCAGGTAAGTATGCTATGATCCACTATCAGTTAATTATTATCCTGGGAAAAGCAAATATTCACCCAACAGAATGAGTAATGAGGTCTGCTCGGCCAAACCATGGCGGAGCAGATTTTTCATTCATCTCTGATCCAGAACCTGGATGTGCTGTCTGACTAGTGTATCTGGATCACATTTTATCTGTGTATGTATCTGTTTACCATTAGTTCAGTGTTAACAAGGAGTTAGGTAAAAAATAGTTAATTATGAATAACTGTCAACACAAGCCTTCTTATAGATAAAAAATGTGTTATTATATTTAAAGGATTTTTTTCAGTATCAAAGTTCTAACAATTGTGTGAATAAACCTAAAATGAATCATTCAGTATATCATACCTTAAAGTGATCCTAAGGCATAAATATCAGAATAAGAACCAACATAATAACAGTATGAAATTGAACCTATCTAAGCACGACTTGTCCACTTGCCGCTGCATCTATTTCAGTAGAGGAAGGATTTTCATAATGCTTATATGTCACTCACAATGACAGCACACTTATGCAGGGATTCAAAAAATGCCTTCAAGGGATAGCTGATGACCAAGTCCAAAAAGTGCACACAAATACATATGCATTACAAAACAAGGATGAATAAAAGCTTGACCATTGACCACATGCATGCTTCTATGCTATATTATATAACATTCTTGCTCATCTGTATAAAGTGAGGGGATAGTGTCTCAGGCTCTTATGACCACCAGCTGTGTACTTGACTTACAGCATATCGAAAACCAGGAACAATTTTTTTGAATATAATATATTAACCTCTTATGGGAAAAATATAAAGTCTACTATTGCTGATATTTCATACTAAAATGGTATTTCCTTGGTTGTTATCCTGATTCAGTAGTGTCAGTACTTTCTGAGACACTAACCTTGAAGACTATGTAGATCAGGATGTTTAATTCATTCTGACTTTACTTGCTGCATACCTGCTAAGGCTAATTGATTCAGAAAATGTTAAAGTCAGTGACAGACAGGCAACTAATACTTTTAAAAGGAGATCAGCATTGGCAGATTCCATATACTTAAAGGCAAATTCCAGGATAAACAATGATTTACACACTGCAGTGGATGTGTAAATTAATTTTAAAAATCTTGATGTTATGCACCAAAGACTGCTGTATAGTAAACTAACCTCACAGCATACCATCTCCTGCACATAGTGCTGAACTTTCCAACACTGGGGGAGTAAGAGATGCAACTTGAGCAGTGAAGTGATCTAGTCACATCACCCACACCTCCTCACTGCTTGCCTATTCACAAACTGCCTTGTTTTCTTGTGTTTTTTTCAAAGAATACAAGGCGTTGTATTCTGATGATTAACATCGGACACTGGGCATATTATTTAGCCAATAGCAGGCTGTCTATTGGCTATACAATCCACCCATATTCTGCTTTCAGTCACAAGGGAGAAGGACTTGATGGGGGAACTAGTCTCTCAGGGTTCCCCATCAGGCTCCACCCATTCACAATAAAAACTCCTCGGCGGCTGTGCCTGCCTATATGACAGGTAGTGATGGGCTCGGCATGTTCGCAGCTCCACGTGCCGAGCCCGCCAGGAAGCTGATAGCACCGCATCGCCAATCA
The DNA here is from genome assembly GCF_000935625.1 of Nanorana parkeri. Classification (NCBI taxonomy): domain Eukaryota; kingdom Metazoa; phylum Chordata; class Amphibia; order Anura; family Dicroglossidae; genus Nanorana; species Nanorana parkeri. Next base: position 236,248 of record NW_017308152.1, read on the forward strand.
CAGGCACTGAGACATTATCACAGTCTGCAGCTGCGGACCGGGATAATGTCTCAGTGCCTGTGATTGGCGCAGCGGCACTGTCAGCTTCCTGGCGGTCTCGGCGCGTGGAGCTGCGAACACACCCGAGCCCATCACTAATGACAGGTGCAGTGGCATAGTAAGGAGTTCAGTAATGTTATGCCTGTTATTTTATCAGGTTCAGCATAACTGAGCTGCACTGGGGATGGGATGTCCAGTATAGACACTCCAGCATCAGTTCACCTCTGCACTGCAAATGGCAGTGCTTACAGCAAATGATTGTACCTGTTTCCAACAGGTATATAAATCTGATGCAAGCACAGATATTTGTTGTGCAACCGCACAAAAGAATTCAAATGACTGTCACAGATACTCCTTATGAATTCCCAGGAATGTGTAATACACTGACATACAATCTAGAAAGCAGAGACAAAAAAAAGTAGGCAAACGTTTTTTTCAGTGTAGCCTTCACAAGTAAAATCAAACCCTATAATACTGGTGTTTGTATTTTTTCCACCTCTGCAATTAATTGGTAAGGGGTCCAAAGCACACATTTAACAATTTAATAGGCAAGGGGGGAGCTTAAAAGTAAGCAGGTTTGATGAGCAGAAATAGGCTTCTATAGGTTTGGTTCTGCCTTCAATATGTGACCCCCACCATGTAGTCACAGTTACTACTTACCGGTAGCTTTTTTTTAAAAAAAAGACTTTTCAGACATTGTTACTTTTACTTTTGACTGCTCCTTCCATTTTTACTGCTTTTATCTGACCTAATGTGAAATCTGTTTGGTTTCTGTTGCTATGGGCTATTGCTCTTAGCACATCATTATTGCTCCTCATGGCACCTTGACAAATGATGCTTAGCACAAAAGTCATTTGAGTGTTTGCCAGCACCTTCAGTAGTAAAAATGTATTGTGGCCGACGTTTACCTAGTATTCATGCTTCTTATTATAGTGAATAGTATGGAACATTTTTCAATTTATTTAATACTGTTTAATTAGTTCTGGTCTGTTTTGCATGTTGGGTGGATTCTTTGTTCCGCTTCACTGCCGGTGGCCTTCTCCATCATCATATCTAATGTGTCATATTGTCTCAGCTTCTTGATTGTTTGTAATAGATTTGTTTGTGTTTCAGCAGGGATGAACAAATACAATTCTTATTAATATAAAAATGTTATTGTCATAATTTAGAATGAAGATTTGTTTTATGAAAGCCTTACATGGTAGCACTGTCATTATTTATTAAAATACAGATATAGCCATTTCTGGGAGACTGATAATGTTTTTATACATACATTTATAAAAGGTAATCATAAAATATAATACATGCAGTACTTTCAGCCTGCAGGTCAGGACTGCGCTTTTTGTTTCAATGGTGAACTTTTATTCATTTTAGTCTCAGGAAGCACCAGTGACATTTTCAGGCTATGAAATAAACAATCCAAAAAGCAAAATCACTACACCCCAAAGAATGTTTCTTCATGTGAAAGGAAAGTACTTACAATAGCATTAATACATGCATTAGAAAAACAAAGGCACTTGGCCACCCCCTAGAACTTGCTCAGGCAGTTTAGGAATCAATTTATTTAATGCGTAGCAACAATTGTTAAAGCTGAATGTTTTAGCAGTGTGTGAAGTAGGGAAGGATAAAAACCCTTCCAGTTTTTGATTTGCTTAAGCACATCTAATTAAACTTATGATCATATCAAACATCCAATCAGATGAAGAAACTATGGGGTCTATTCACTAAGCTGCCGTAGGCAGCCGAGTGAATAACAACCCGAAGTGAAGTGAGCCGAATACTGTTCGGCTATTCACTTTAGGCTTGTACGGCTGATTTCAGCTGTATATCGGCTGAAATCAGCAATACATCGGCTTGCTTCGTGCGGCTTCGGGTCGGCCGAACATGCTCAGCATGTTCGGCTGACCCGAAATGAGGACCTGATGGAGAACTTGCTTGACAGCAGCAGTGGGCGGGTGCAATAGCTAGTTTGCTATTGGCTATTGCAAAGTAAAATAGCCAATAGGAATCTAGCTATGCATTCTCATGGTGATTTTTAAAAAAAATTATTCTGACGGCTCCAATGTCAGAAGAAAAAAAAAACTGAGCAGGGAAAGGTTTACTCTGCTCGATCGAGAAGAGTAAACCTATCTGGGAGAAAGTGTTTCTCTCCCGGGCGGCCGGGAGCCGATATCTAATAGCAGGAGACTCCCGGAGCGTCCGGGAGAGTTGGGCTGTCTGGAGATCAGTGTCCCTGGTTACCTGGTAACCAGGGACGCTGATCTGTTTGTGCAAGTGGCCGGAGCCAGCCATGAAATGACAGCTGGCTCCGCCCAGCAGTCAGTAGCAGGCTGTTGGCTGGGCAATGGCTGGCCTTTCGGCCAGCTTCGGCTTTCACCTCGGCTCAGTCGAGCAGAAGCATATAAATAGCCCGTACAGCAACCCTTCTGTTCTACTGAACCAAAGGTGTCCTGGGGCCGAAGCTAGCCAAAGGATCAGCTGGAGCTACGTCTAGATCCTTCGGCAGCTTAGTGAATAGACCCCTATACATTTTCAAATTCCCCTACACACAGTGGCATCGCTACAGGGGGGCAATTGCCCCCCCTAGGTTATCACTTGCCCCCCCACTAACAGTGGCGGCAGTCCCGGCGCTAGCGCAAGGCAAGAGAAATGGAATCCCTGTGCCAGCAGATAATTGTGCCCGGGCCGGTTATCACACAGTTATCTGCTGAGACAGGGGTTCTCCCCGCTGCAGCCTCGCAGACTGTCCGCGGTTTCTCCCTAGAGACTGTAATCGGCTGCAGTGATAGATTGCAGATCACAGCCTGTAAGGCGAACCCTCCGACAGTCTGTGACCCACCAACCTGTGACCCACCAACCACCCACCCCACCAAACCCCCACAGTCTACACACGTCTCCGCGGCGTCTGTGCTCCTCTCCTGCTGACAGCCACGCGATCGTCTTCATTCCAGCAGCTGACCGCAATAGCCAGCCTGCTATTGGCTGTTCTAAATTGCAGTAGCCAATAACAGGCTGGCTATTGCACCCGCCCACTGCCAGCTGTCAATCAACAGAGGTGGACCTGATTGAAAACTTCAGGTCCCTCCTCTGCTGATTGACAGCAGGCAGTGGGTGGGTGCAGTAGCCAGCCCAATATTGGCTATTGCAATTTTAAATATCCAATAGCAGGCTGGCTATTGCTCCCAGCAATGAAGTAAAAAAAAAGAAAAGTTAAAAAAAAAGAAAATTAACAAATTAAAAAAGTTAAAAAAATAAAGTTAAATTAATAAGAGGTAAAAAATATGTAAAAAAATAAATAAAATGAAGTTAAATAAACAAAAGGTCAAAATGTAAAAAAAGTTGAATAAAAAATAAAAAAATAAAGGTAAATAAATAAAAAGTAAAAATGTAAATTAATAAAAAAATAAAGTTTAATTAAAAAAAAAAAAATAGAAAAAAATAGAAAAAAAGTTTAAAAAATAAAAAGTTAAATAAACTAAAATAAAAAACCCCCATATATAGATTTATGATACTAGTGTAATTTTGTTCATAAATGAGGTTTAATAGACTTCAGGAAAGAACACTTGTAACTCCAGGCAAAAAGCTTAACTGTCACTTCTTGAAGTGGTCATGGGGACTTCTTAAAGTGACATTAAAGTCAAAGATATTTTTCCCTCCCCCCAATGTTAATGTCAGGACTTACCTTAAATGATGTTTCTCAATCCGATCTTCTTCTTTCCTGTCCTTTTCATCTGTCCCTCCAGCCCTGCTGCTGCGGGCACTTCCTGTCCCACAGTGTCTGCATGCGGGTACATGCGTCCATATACTTACCTTGTGTTTCTCCCAGCCGAAAATGTGAACTGCGCATGTGCCCGCCCCAAGATGCTTTGCGGCCGCCCGAGAATTTTCACATTTTCGGACGGGAGCGCACGGGGAAGACACAGGTAAGTTTAAACCGCTTTTAAAGCGTTTTTTTTAACACTTTTTGTATATATCTACTGCTTGCTAGCAGTAGATATATGCAAAAAAACTGTGAGGGTTTAATAACCCTTTAAGTTGTGATTGTTTTGTTAGGTGATGCTCCAGTTTCAGATAGCTGAGGAACAAGTGGAGGTCAAAACAGGTGCAAAAAACATGCAATTGAAAAACTAGTGCAAGCTCTGGTCAAAACAGGTGCAAAAGACGTGCAATTGGAATAGTACAAGCTCAGATCAAAACAGGGGCACATGTTAAAAGGCAGATAAAAGGCAGATTTGCACATTAAAAAAATGATCTAAGAGGCTAAAACTGTCGCAATTGCTTTGATATACTCCCCCCATTGTACTTTACTAAATATGGCCAAGGATGATTTCACTACACAAAGTTTCAGTGTACCAGTCTTTGGTCCATTTCAAATCTTTTTGGCTTTACAAGTGATGATAGAATAGGAAATACCATTAAGTCTACTGACTTTTTTTTCAGCTGACCTCAAATTTTGTCCTTGTTTACTTCCTTCAAATCCTTCCTGTTTTCCTGTGTTAACGTGAAAACCTGTCTTAATTGTTTATAGTGACAGCAATCTCACCCTATACCGTTCACAGGAATAAAATTGATCTTTCAGTGATAATGAGCAAACAATTGGAGCTGCAGTAGAAGAATCATCCATTAATCTAGGCCTGAAACTTGTGCTTACAGGCTTCTAGCTGTTATATATGTCTTTTTTTTACATACTGTGCACCACAAATCTATAATACATATAGAGAGATAGATCACAATTTGCTTCAGGTAATGAAGACTGATACATGTGTAAGGCTGGATATATTTTGGTCTATGAAATTTAGATTGCACTAGTATTGCCTTTAGAATAGGTAGAAGTTTAAAAATTGGCATTGTAAATGGTTGTGTCAAGTTCAAGCACACACTTTTGCAGGCTTTCGATTGCCTCCTCTTGCATCCTAATGATGTTGGCATGATTGGAATGAAATGGATTTTGTTTTGTTCTATGCTGCTTTGCTTTAAACAGAAAAATCTTATGCTAGAGGAAAATGTCATTGAATTTGACTAAAGATGTTCATATCAGGATTCACAGCTTTTTATACTATATGAACCTAGAGGTATATGCCTAAGGATGCTTTCATAAATGGGTATAATAGAGATTATTTATGTCACTTTTGACATGTTCATGTAACTTCATTTATATGGACTGTAAGTTTGCTAATGATATCATTCTCTGCATTTTCATGGCTTATTTTACTTTTTTAAAGTGTAATTCCAGTCATTGTTTTACAAAAAAACCTGTGCACTTCCCATGCATGGAAGATTTAATTTAAAGGTTTCCTTTCCTTCAGCACACACTTACCTGCCACTCTGTTATGGCCACTAGGAGCAAAGAAAATACCTAGTTTGTCCATGTATGTAGGAACATGTGAATCATAACTCTCCTTCTCATGTGACAGCTCTGGTGCTTGGTGATTTGCCGAGTGCTGTCACATCAGGGCAGGAAATCCCAACTGCATAGTAAACTAGTAATGGGGAATTCTTAACCATTGAAACATAGAACCCATGTCTGCAAGGTTAACCTAAAGTTTTGGGCTGATATGAACAAGAGATAGAGACAAAAATCCTGGTCTGATATAAACAAGAGATAAAGAGGACATGGATAATTAAGGTCCACTTCATGCTGGTGTGGGTCTGCTAATTACATCCACTAACATGAGGGTCCCTACTGTCATTTGGGGTGTTTGCTAACCAAAATACCAGATATTTTAAGATGAGATTTTAAAATAAATTTCCTGAGGGTCACCTTATGAAGAAGGCTTAAGCTGTCCCCATTGTACTGGAAGTCTATAATAATATTTGATTATACCAACTGTATGTACAAAACCATATATAATGATGACGTTGATGGTATCTATGTGATGTAGCTGATCCAGTATAAGCTTGGGGTTAACCCTCAGGGATTGCTGTTGTAGCACCCTGTAAGCAGGAGTGCTTATTAAATTTAGTATTGTATGTAGGATTGTTATGAGTTTGTATGTCTCTCTAGCCAATTACTAGGAGGTTGATGGCCAGTGGTGCATGTTGGGAGAGGAGATAAATATTCAGGGTGGACCATGTGAGTGCTCTCTTCCTCCCCTGGACCCGGCCTAGGAAGGAGGCTGCTACTGACAATTTCATAAGGTTAAGCCTGCAGCCTAGTAGACTAGCCACGTTCTTACACTGAGGCTTGAATCCGGTGACCCAGTGGCTACTACTGATACCAAGGATGAAGGTGACTAATAACTTCTGATTTAAGTACTGCTCAGCCACATGCTCTACACAAAGATTGCCAAATCTGGCTTAAATGTACTAGTCTGTGAATGGCAGCAGCTACTGTGTTCTTCTAATTAAAGGAGTCTGCACCAGCCTGGATGATCCTGACCCTAACCCTCTCCCCCAGAAGTTCTTCCATTAAATTCTTCAGCATCATATGTACAGTCTGGACCTTGCTTTTATCGATCGCCACTGAGGGTGGTAAGTACTTTTGGGGCTGTTGGTTTTCTAAAAATCCCTAAACAGGCTATGGAGTACCGTATTATTCCAGCGGCTCCTTAGGGGGTAGCACTACACTATGAAATTGTTATCTGTTGATATGTTGTATAAGCATTCTCAATTATTTATGGAAATTCTGTATTTTAATTATGACTTAATAAAGTTGATTGAATCCATTCATATGGTATTGTGGTACCAATAAAGTCTGACATAATATTTTAGATTTGTTATGTTTGCTGTAAAAATAAGGCCATATATTCCCAGCATATACTTTTCTTTCCTTCAATCCCCTGTTTCATTCAGGGCCAAAAGAAAAATTAAATACCAGGTACTTCCTAGTATGTAGGCGCATGTGGTTCACTGCATGTGACAGACCTGGACCAATTAGTACTGCCACAGGGGAGTTTTTAGCTCGAAGTAAGCTACAACTGCAAAGACTCTTAGTTTAAACAGGGCTTTGCTTTGCTTCAGGAGGCTGAGCAGTGTGGAATGTGATTGAAAAGAATTATAAGCTGCTGGGGAAGGATATATTAAAATAAACTTGTTGCTCTGCCCAAGTTCACATTAAACTGTGTTTAGAGTGAAGGGTTAGAACCCCAGACAGGTATTTTTTGCTGTCTGGGTTCCTGCTCAGGAAATTTCTCCTTTTTTCCTCTACCAATGACCACACTTATAAAATGTGTTAGGTGCATGTGTTGAAGTAGGTTTTTTAACTATTTTCCTGCTATTTAAAACTAGGTTTTCATTTTTTTTCCAGGGACAAGGATTTTGTTTGCAGCTCAATCTATTAAAATTAGGGTTGTTTCTTGTCTAAGCAACAATGGTAATGGGGACTGGGCCACACAAAGACATTTTGAAAAAGGTAAATTAAAAAAAATTAACACGTTCAGGTTTTATTGAAAGGGGAGGGTTACAAAAATGGAAAGGTGAATGTCCCCTGGAAGCTGCTCTCTTCCGTGTGTATATGGGCCGGTTTGTTATTAAATAATCCACTCCATTTTTTTGTCAATTGAAAGCCTTTTTTCTGCGCTGGCTATACAGGCTTGAAGAGCAACAGGACTGAATTTTAAAAAGCATTACAGAACTATTTTATATAACATAGTAACAGTAAGCAACATGGCAACAATACCTTTTTGTGCTTCTTCTGAGAACCTATTTGAAACGGCTGATGCGTTCTAAGTACTTTCTCTCTATGCACTTTTAAATCATGGCGCCTTTGTGGCTCCGTCGGCTAATGGAGGGAAGGGGGAGGAGTCCGGTGACGTCACGGACATCGACGTCACCGGACTCCTCCCCCCCTTCCCTTTGTTAGCCGTCACGGACATCAATGTCACCGGCTCCTCCCCCTTCCCTTCATTAGCTGACGGAGCCACTTGGGTAAGGAGGGAGGAGTCCGGTGATGTTGATGTCTGTGACGTCACTGGATCTCCGACGGAAGACTCAGAAGCCGGCGGAGAGGTGAGTACCGATCAAAACATTTTTAATCGATCAAAAAAATTACCAAATAATCGAGGAATTAATCGTTAATTTCTGCAGCTCTAATTAAAATACATGTGTTTTTGTAGTGTGTTTCACATGTAGTATCACCTTGTAACCGGATTCCTTATAGCGCATGTGCTTGCTCAACTGGACCAAAGCACCAAAGCACTTTCATGCACTTTCATGCACTTTAAAATACTTAAAGCTGACTTTCCAGTACAATGCAAGGTCTGCTTATAATGTCCAGGCCCCTACCTCTGTAAAAATAACTAGCTTTCAGTATGTGCAGAATGTACCTGTAAAGAAAAGGTTAGGTTTATACTTCCCTTACCCCGATCCTGCACATCGCTGGGTGTGTCATTACCATCCTTTCAAGAAGTTTCTTGGGCAATGTAGAGCAAGCAAAATCTAGCAAGAAGGCATTACAGGCCATCATGAGGCATGTGCTGCCCTGCAGAGCAGGCCACGTCTTGTGAGAAGACTCTACAGGCCATCATGAGGTATGGGCTGCTCGGTATTAGAAGGAGGTAAGGTAATTATAAAATCAAATTTTTCTCTTTATAGGTAACTTTTGCACATTCTTAGACCTAGTGACTTTTACACGGGTAGCAGCCATTAAAATGCTCCTAAAACACAGAGGTGTAAAGGTCCTCTTACTTAAAATGCCAGTAGACATGAGATAATAGTCTCATGTTTTTGGGCCGTTTTGGACAGTCCTATCAGACAGTCCTATCTGGGGGGAAAACATTCAGACTACAAACTGTTTCCCAATAACTATTGTTTTTTCTATGATTAATAGGTCGAGGCATGTCAGCAATGTGTCCCTCCTGAATATTTCCATCATGTGATTTGACTGTTTCTGTTTAAGGCCAAAACTGGACCAGAAGACATTGTGACACAGTCAAACAATTCTTGCATATCCAGTGGTTGATAAATGTCTATGGCAAGCTAAATATATAAGGGTGATCTGTTATTACAAACCATCTGTTTATTTGGAAAGATGTCATTTATTTTTGTATCACAAATTATCTCACTGATTTGTAACTGGTTTCATATGTACTAAAACTCAGTTCAGAATTAACAGTTTACTTTAATGGATTAAAAGACAGAGGGAGGAATTTATCAAAACCGGAGCAGACAAAAATGGGAGCAGATGTGCATGGCAACCAATCAGCTTCTCTCTTCAGTTTCTTCAGTTAAGATTTGAAAATGAAAGAGAGAAGCTGATTGATTGCCATGCACATCTGCTCCAGTTTTTGTCTGCTCCAGTTTTGATAAATTCCCCTCAATATGTGCTCATCCACAATATAGCTGGATATGTAGCCCTTAGGTACACAATTTAAAACTCCTTATGGTACTGTGATGTTCAGCTACCCATTTAGCAACCAAATTATCTGTTCCAGGGTTAATCACTTATTTCAGATGGGCAAGAAATAAGCAGCTCCTATTTAAACCCATCCATCGAAGCACAATCTGCAAAGAAAAGTATTAGAAGAAAGGGTAGATTTCTCAATTCCCAAACTCCTGGAGTCCCATTCCTAAAGGACTCTCTACACAAAACAGCCAGGCACCTAAACAGTGAAGATTGTTAATCTTCCTCTGGCCAGAAGGGATGGGATCTCAAGGAACGAGGGTCCTTTCTAGAAAACATTCCCCAATATTTAGGAGTCATATTGACCCAATACACCAAAGTATTTACTCCTAGCCACACTTCAGGAACAGACAACTGTTTAGAGATCAACAGTTGGCGGGAGATAATATGACAGGTGAGCCCTCAGGGCATAGCAGTGTGAAAGCAAAATGTTGAGCCAAATCTGCCTCCAAATCTGCATGTATATATGCACACATTTCTTTACTCCTCCTTTATTCTTGCTGGATTAGGTCAAGTGGAGTTAATTTCTAGGGCACAATTAAAAATCTATAAATCAAACATTAATTTTTACTCTGAATTCCATTACCATTTTTTGTACAATGGAAAGCAGCCTTTGGTTATCAAGTCCCAACAATACTTGCAAATAAAGCTGTTTTAGAGCTGCACTAGATGGAAGTCAAAGGTTACCCAACCTTGGTTAGCATATAAATTGCATAGATCTCTCTACCATTTTATATAGGAATATGACTGAATCATTTTCATATCCCTTATTTAACCCATATTATTTGCATAGCTGCAGTAATAAAAAGCTGTGCCACTATCTCCTTCTCTGTACCTGAAGTGTAGATTGTGCTTCTCCTGCTTTTTTTCCTGATGGCCCTTCAATATAGCCATCCACCTCCTACAATGATTTTGATGTTGTACAGAAAGAGAAATCTGGCTGACTACTCTCTCAAATTTGTGTAAACTACTTCCACAGTGACCTCCAGCCATGTAGATGTTCCCATCACTGTTAGTCTTGTGGAACAAAATAAACAAATTACTTTCTCTCCAGGATTTTCAGGGCTGCATTTAACATAATGGCACTCATTGGCCAGAAATTAGGGCAAGAGGATAAGGGGGCAGTACCAAGCCTCAAATGTATAAACTGTCATTTTTTAACCTCTTCTAGGCACTTCAGTTTAGAGGATTCTAGAGAGTCACTGTTTTTCTTTTCTTTGCTGGTCTGTGAAGTCAAAGTAATCAGTAATTTAAGCAGACGGTGTGGTTCATCCATTACAGCATTGTAGCATTACCTTTTACTTTAACAATTACAAAAAGGCATGGGACATCTACAAAAGGGTTTGATTCTTTAGGTGTGCCCAGTGCAGAATGATGCCTAAATTCAGCCTTGTGTAGGAGATACCTTTGTTGTCATGGGGCTCCTCTTGTGTATACAGGCTTTTTAATGACCAATAATGTTGTGAAATGTGTAAAGCCCTGTTTGGGGGGGGGGGTCACGTGAGATGACCCTTTCCAATCAGCTACTGCTGTCTAGCTGTAGGTAAATAGAAGATCTTGAGCCTCCATAAAGTGGGAGCATAGGAATTGAATATATCGAAAATGACAGTGCTTCCACCCAGCTAGGTCTTGTGTATTATAAGTGGGACCCCCAGATGAGAAATACCTTGTCCCTAGGCTTGTTCCTCTGAAGATGCAACTCTGTTGATTAGATATTGAGTGATGAGCATCAATCACTTTGAGTATATCTTGAATAGTTTAATTTGCACGTGCATGAAGAGCAAGGGAGGAGGATAAGGGAGCACATGATACCTTTTGAAATATATCAAAGCACAGCCCTTTAGTCTTTTACACAGTTTTTTACATCTCTAGATCCCTCTTTCTAGTAATGCTTTACTAGTGGACACATAACTTGTAAATTGGCTGCTTGTAACTGAGGTTCTAGTGTATACTCAGTCGTTACATCAAGGCAGAACAGCAATGAGAAGGTCCTTGTGTTACTTCTCCAGACTTAGCCAGTCACATACCATTTCTGTGGGGGACAACTGCAGCTGTGCTTCCTCAAGGCCTGTAGCACTCCATAGCAGCCAGTAACTCAGGGGCACCTCCAAGAAGGGATATCCCCACAGCTTCACATACCCCTAGGCCAGGGGCGGACTGGGCCGGGGGGCAGGGTGGCAATTTCCCCCCGGGCCTCTCTGATGCCACCACGAACAGCCCCTTGACCCCTGCTACACCTGGTCGCCCGCCGCATCAGACGCGGCTCTGTGATCGGTGTGGCCCCTGCTCGTCAAGGAGGTGCTCGGGAGGCCCCAGCAGGGGGCCCTGTAACATGCCGCATCTACCTGGTACAGCCAGCACGGATCGCCTCGGTATACGATCCGGGCTGGCTGAATCAGGCAGACGCGGCCCTGTAATCAGGCGCTGTAGAGGGCCATACTGCACACAGCGTGCGGCAGTTTAAGTAGCAACCATCATGCTCTGTATGCAGCTTTTAACAGCGTGGGAGACGGGAGGCCACGCTTGTCGGGGGATCCAGGGATCAGGTGAGTATTTTTAAAAATGGTTTATTTTATGTTCCCGGGGACATAATGTGTCAGGGGACGGTCTCCTGAATCCGGGGAGTGTGCCCAGAAATCAGGGATGAATGTAGGGCTGCAACAACTAATCGACTAATGACTGCATCCACGCTCCACATGCCGCACCTCCTTCCCGCTTCATGCTTGCCACTGCCAGACCCGCCCGCCCACTCCACACGCCGCACCTCCTCCCCACCTCATGCGCACTGTCGACATCCATGATCGGCACAGGGACGCGGGGAGAAGAAGTAAGGAGGAGCAGGTGTGAGGGGATGAGAGCCGCCGACAGACAGGCCCGATCTCAGAAGCAAGTTGCTGGAAGACTGCTCAGGTAAGCCTGCACTTTCCCACACATGGTGCTCTATAATGTATTGCTGGGATGGTGGGGTTTGTATTCCTCTATAGCTGACGGTATATTGCGAGGTACTGTATATTATACCATCAGCTATAGAGGACTACAAATTCCAGCAATACATTATAAACTGCATGTATAATGTATTGCTGGGATTTGTTGTACTCCTATATAGCTGGTGGTATTCTGCATTGTGCTGTATAGAGGACTACAAATCCCAGCAATAATACATTATTCAGCGCAATGCGGAATTCCACCAGCTGTAATGTACTATTGCTGGGACTTGTAGTCTCTATAGCTGGTGGTATTCTGCATTGTGCTGTATAATGTATTATTGCTGGGATTTGTAGTCCCCTATATGCACAGCCCTGACTAGGCATCCCTCCACTACCAGTGTGCTTTACATTTCCTAAAACGATAAATACATTCACACTACTGTTACATGGATGGCAAAAGTGGCAGACAGGGGCGGGGAGAAGGCGGGGGAAGAGGCAGAGCGGGAGGAGGGCCAAGTTGCTGCACCATGGGCCTCTGGGTTGTACTTGCCCCCTGGGCTAAAAGTTGCCAGTCAGCCCCTGCCCTAGGCCCTCAGGCCCCAGACCTAAATTGGTTGATTACAGATGCATCCTTTCAGGGTGGAGACCCCGGAGGGAAGACCATGTCCCCTGAAGTGCCTCCGATATTTAATAGCTCTCACAGCATGCACAGTAGGCTCCCCAAGCCTGCTGATTGGTTGGGTATCAAGCATCCTTAATATGAAATGTTATCTCTAGCACACCCTGCTGGAGAACACTCAACACAGCACGTGACTGAGAATAATCATATAATAAACAAGCCAGCACACAGCTAAGCTGACTAATCTTACACTGACAGATCAAAAACATAGGAGGAGAAATTTGGAAAAATACTATATCCGTAGAGTTTATTACATGTGGCTTTCAAAGATTTGTTTTTGAAATCACTTCTAATTTCTCATATTGAAAGCCCATGCACAGCAGCAAGGGAATGTCTGTGGTCAGTGTGTGCGAAAGCCCCTGTAAGTTACAATAGTGCAGCCACTGACATCCCTTATCTCTTACCCATAGCAACATTACCTACTTAATACAGACCATGTAATGGTGAAGAATGGCCAGTTTGTTTTCCTGAATCTCTCCAATAGACCATCACTTGCCTATCACTCTGTAGCCAGACAGCATGGCAGAAACCAATTCTTGAACAGAAATGAAGGCCAATAAAAGGTTAAAAACTGTATATGACATTCTCAGAAAAATGCTAACTCAGGTGCATTTCATGGCATTTCCTAGATGGCTGCACTTCAGCTTTTGTGCTTCACAGATGGTTGTGCCCTAGTGACCACTAACTTAAAATTCAGTGACTATTCATTTAAAATATGAGAATAAAAAATAAACCATGTGGCTCAAATCTATAAAAAAAAAAGTTAGTGAATTTAATCAGGCAGTCAGAGGATTCTATAGTTGATGTTATTGTATGTTGTAACTTGCATGAGTTCACAACTTAGAAAAAAAACCTCATATATATATTTTTTTGCATTAACGTTCCTAGATTTCTTTTTAATATATACTGTGTAAAACAGAATGGTTATTGGCCCCTTTTGCTGTAAATGCTTACTATAATGGAATATAGCCTTACAGTAACCACCAGGCTGTGGATAGAAAATTGTTTGCAACAAGCTTCTTACATACTATGGATTATACATGCAGTAATAGGTCACCTGATACACATATTCACTAATGAGGTTTTCTTGTCTGATCAGGTTTGTTTCATTAAATATTTATGAAGATTTACAAAACACTCATTGTCATATGTAACTGAGTGACTTGTTTACCTACACTTTTGCTTCCATTTGGAACTGTTTGAAGATGCATTATGTATCACTGACAATTAAAAATGCCTGTCATGTCACTTACATATTAGGAGTCAGACTGTTTTTGCAATTTTTATAAAGCAGTATTGACTTGGATCAACTGCAAATGTGTATAATAATAACATTGCATGGATTCCAATACCATCTCTGTGATGACACAAAAATCTATCTCTCTACTCATCAGCTCAACCCCGTCAATGTTTTTGCACATCACTAATTTACTAACCAACATATCAGTATAGATGTGACATCACTTCTTAAAAATTAGTCTTTAAAAAATTGAGCTCATGATATTTCCTCTCCTACATGCCCCCTCCCCCAACTTGTCCATCGAGGTTATTAGCACAAGTATCCTTCCCTCCATTCATACCAGGGTGCTAGGTGTAATCCTAGAGTTTGACCCCCCCTTTAGCCCCACATTCATCACTGTTCAAATCCTCACCTCCATAACATTTCCAAAATACGCCCCTCCTTAAGAAATGAAACCACAAAGCTACTAATCCACTCACTTGTTATATCTCATCTCACCTACTGTAATTCCCTCCTCATTGGCCTCTACACAGGCTATTTCCATTCAGTCTATCATACATGCATAGTGTCCACAACCCATCTTTGCTAATCCTAATACCTTTCCTTAACAACTGAACTTTTACTTTCTCAAACAATTCATCCCCTACAGCTACCACCTTTCTATCACTTGTCCATCCTTTTTAGACTGTAAGCTCTCACAAGCAGGGTCCTCCTAACCCTCGTCTTAAATTGAATTTTAACGGCACCTGTACCTGTATATTGTAAAGCGCTGTGCAAACTGTTGTAGCTAGATAAGTCCTGTATATTAATAATATAATAAGCTAGGCTGGGATCTAGGTTATGGGTTGGGTGCTGTCCATTATATGATAATGTATCACCCTTTGATTAGTAAGTGATCATGAAAATAAATATTCAAAATGTAACAATTTGCGACACGAGGAATACATTTTTATATCACTATTTACAATTCAGCTGATTTTAGTGTCCACATGAAGTCACAATATAAAACTTGTCTGACAGTGGGCACAATACCAAATTCCAGGCCTCTTTGGAGCCATGCATCTTTTTCTTGCTTTATAAAAGGATCCTTACCTTGGATCCTGATACATAGAGCAAGAAACATATCTGCATCTGTGCCTTCAAGGTGGTTGGGACCTTTTTGGACATCATCATTTATTACTGCAAGGAAACCATTAAGGTCTCTCACCATGTTTGGTATATATCTGGAGACCCCTGATGCTCCAGGAGTAGCAGAAGTCATAGGGGGCTTACTATGAATGCCATAAAAGTAAAAGGGCTCTTGGTATGAGAATGTTTTGATATCATTCTGCCTCCATAGATTTAACAGGTTCTGTATTCTTGAAAGGAGGTAACTTTATTTTTGTGTTTGTAAAAAAAGTGGTTTCCCTTTTCTCAGGCACATATGCTCATATTCCAAAAATGCACGTCTACATACAC
Organism: Nanorana parkeri; assembly: GCF_000935625.1. Lineage (NCBI taxonomy): Eukaryota > Metazoa > Chordata > Amphibia > Anura > Dicroglossidae > Nanorana > Nanorana parkeri. Next base: position 251,931 of record NW_017308152.1, read on the forward strand.
AACAGTTTTCCGTATTATTTTTTTGTAAACCGAACAGACTTCATGGAAATGAATGTCCCAGTTTTCTACATCACATTTCCCGCTGTGTTTTGCTCTTCCTAACAGATGTACTTTCAGTAAAACTGTATTTATTTAGAAGAAGAGTATCAGCAACAATATGTAAGGACATTTTCTCAAAAAACAAAACCATGAGTTATATTGATGCATACAGTATACTTCTAATGGCATATTCTTTCATAGGCTAGTGTCATAGTAATATGTAAGAACTTAAAGCCGTATGGCAAGGATTCTGCATGAGCACCTGCACATGCACATAGTTTGGCTAATAGAATTGTTTGCAGCCATGCAGCTGTGTACAGACAAGTATCTGTGTGCACATAAGATGGTGTGTGCAGGAGCATGTGTGCACACTCAATGCCAATAATGGTGCCAAAAGGGACCTGCAAACCTCCAATTTTGAGAGATCTTCAGCCCTATCCTGTGATCTGAGAATCTGTATCCTGAGTCTGATCCTTCATTACCAACCCAGCTTGCCCTCTGACTCTTCTGTTTTCTGCTATGTATCAGTGTGACATTGGTTTGTTCCCTGGTACACTTCTGCCTGTTGCTTTGTACCTTGCTGCACACAAGTTACCAACTCAGCCTGCCCATGACTCTCTGTCTGCTACTTTGGTACTATCCTGTCTGACCTTGTTGACTCTGGCTAAATCCTGGACCTCATTATTGGTGACTAGCATTCCTTATCACTTCCAATCTCCAGACATTTGTGTCCACCAGTTTTGGTGACTTTCATTGCAACATCATCCACTGGAATATGTTCCACTCTTGTGACAGACTAGTATTTTTCAGGCCAGTAACAGCCTCATATATGAAAGTGCAGGTTCATCTGGCCCCAGACATCAATACATGAAACTGATGAAGTCATAAGTGTCTTATGACAATGCATTTGTGCATCTATCTATCCACAGTCCTACAAAGTCACCGGATTATGTAGTGACTGTAGACTTCACAACAAAAATAGAATATTGCAAGATTTTTACTATTAAGTTTTACCTCTTCTCATTAAATTCCACCCCTGTACTTTTGCATGTCATGATTGTTGTAAAAAAACATGCCTCAATTGCCCACATTAGGGTAACCACAGTTAACACATAAACCAAAAAAAGGAAAAAAACTAGTTGTGTTCAACTTTCCTCTGGAAAAGCTGTCTGTCAAATGTGAGCTCTTGATCCTTGGTATGGTGTTTTTTAAGGGGATATCCAGTGGTGTGACATGAAGCTTTATTTCCAAAAGACAGTTCTATATGTTTACACTTGCTCCTCAGTGCTAGTTCAAACAAATATATTGGTATTTAGACATTGAGAAAACAGGCTTTCTAGCACAATAAAAAGACCAAAATAAGATTTTGTTCTAACATGTACATAAAAGCAGAGGTCTCATTGACAGCATTTGCAAATGCTAAACATGCGTAAAATATTTCACAGATGCAAAATAATGATTTTAAAATAAACTCCAGGCAAATATTTAAGGAAGAACTCTGGGGGAAAATGTTATTGTACCTTGCAGTGGGGATACTGCTCATTTCTGTCTAGGTGATGAAAAAGGTTACACTCACCCAAACTACCAAGCCGCTTCCCTGCTTTTCCAGTCACTGAAGTGTGTCTTATCCGCTGCACAGATGGAATGCTCCTCATCGTACTCATGTCAATACACTTGTATAAAATGTGAGCACACAAGGACTCTTAGACCGCTGTGGAGGGGGAGAGAGGCTCTAGGAACCAGTCTAAGAACAAGTCGTCTGTAATGATCGAGTGAGAAGTACTTTTTTTTAGTTCAGAGTTGAGAGAATTCAGAGATGATTCACGGATCTACAGCTTAATGATACACAATAAGTGAAATTTTTGTTAATAGTTAAAGAAGAATTATGGGAAAAACTTATATGAACCCTTGCAGCGAGGCTTGCCCTGCACTGCAAGGGTTAACTGCTCATTTTTGTCTAGGTGCCAAAAAAGTTATACTCACTCAATCCACCAAACTGACTCCCTGCATCTCCAGTCCCTGAAGCCTGTCTTCTCCACTGCACAGATGAAATGTTCTTCAGTGTCCTCACATCTATACACTGTGTATAGAACGTGATGACACAAGGATTCTTAGACTGCAGCAGAGAAGGGGGAGAGAGGCTCTCAGAATGGGTCTAAAAACAAAGATGGGGTAAGTATAACTTTTTTAGCACCTAGACACAAACAAGCAGTTAACCCTTGCAGTGCGACATAGCCCCACTACAGGGGTTAATAACAATTTTCCCCAGATTTCTTCTTTAAAAACTAGAAAACATAAGCACAAAAGCACACTGGCATATTTTAGTAATTCAAACTTTATTAAGAATATGTAGATAAAATTAATACACTTACATGTGTGGATCTTGAGTGAATGCAAAACAACCAAGAGGGGTGAAGCTCTGCATGGAAGCCAATCTTCAGAGTAATCCAACCTGGTATGAATCCATGGAAATGGAGCACACATGTGTGTTGGTGCACGAGCAGAGCATGTCTGAACAATCCTGTGTCTGTTCTCCTTCCAGCCATTTCTGTTTCCTCCTGTGTCAGAGCTCACTGACCATATCCCCTCTACACCAGAGAATGAGCGATAACATAAATTATGTAATCAGGAGACTTTCTGGAATTTTAGTTTAGGCACCTTATTTCCAAATGGATTGAAGGTGGATCTAGAGATTAACACTATCCTGTAGTCCCATGATGTGTATTCTTTACCATTAAGTTCAGTCTGTGTAGTCAATTTAGCCCAGGCGTTTCTTTTCCTTATAGTCATGCCCAAGGTGAACTCTCCAGTGGATGTTCACACCTCTGCACCTATTATACACTTGCACATCCCTTGTTTTGGGTATAACATATTAACGCATGGGTGTCATGTGTATGCCTATCCCAAACACCCTCTATGCAAACTGTAAACTACTGAATGAGCAGGCACTTATATGCACAAATATACACAGTCAGGCAAGTGCACACTCTTGTTATATAAATTATAATATGACAAAGTGATACACCTCTAACATTTCACACAATGTAATTTACATAATGCGTACCTAATTTATATATCAAAGTTTTATCCATTGTTTTTTTTTATGTTTTATACATTCATGTCATTTTATACTTTAAATCATCTATTACCAACTGTTGAGGGCAAAGATACACTATATTACCAAATTATTTTTTGGGACCCCTGCCTTTACACGCACATGAACTTTAATGGCATCCCAGTCTTAGTCCGTAGGGTTCAATATTGAGTTGGCCCACCCTTTGCAGCTATAACAGCTTCAACTCTTCTTGGAAGGCTGCCCACAAGATTTAGGAGTGTGTCTATGGGAATGTTTGACCATTCTTCCAGAAGCGCATTTGAGGCCAGGTATTGATGTTGGACGAGAAGGCCTGGCTCGCAGTCTCTGCTCTAATTCATCCCTAGAGTGTGCTATCGGGTTGAGGTCAGGATTCTGTGCAGGCCAGTCAAGTTCCTCCACCCCAAAATCGCGCATTCATGTCTTTATGGACCTTTCTTTGTGCACTGGCGTGCAGTCATGTTGGAACAGGAAGGGGATATCCACAAAATGTTCCCACAAAGTTGGGGGCATGAAATTGTCCAAAATGTCTTGGTATGCTGATGCCTTAAGAGTTCCCTTCACTAGAACTAAGGGGCCAAGCCCAACCGCTGAAAAACAACCCCACACCATAACCCCTCCTCCACCAAAATTTACACTTGGCACAATGCAGTCAGGCAAGTACCATTCTCTTGGCAACCGCCAAACCCAGACATGTCCATCGGATTGCCACAGAGAAGCGTGATTTGTCACTCCAGAGAACACGTCTTCACTTCTCTAGAGTCCAGTGGCGGCGTGCTTTAAACCACTGCATCCGATGCTCTGCATTGCACTTGGTGATGTAAGGTGATGTAAATATGTAGATAAAATAAGACCCTGTGTGGCCCCAAAACAATGCAGCTGTTTCTGTGATATGTTTGTTTCAAGACATCAATAAAGGCATTATAATCATGAAGAAGATGGTGTGCTTGTGACTTTTCTCTCCATGTGGCTGTAAAGAGGCTGCAGGAAATCAATATTGCTGAGATGCAACAAAAGAATACAAATGGTGAAAAAAAATATTTAAAAAAATGTCAGGTGTTTATGATGCACAGAGGTTTTGCAAGCTAAATGTCATTCAGTTAGGGTTTACATCTGTGTTAATATATGTAACAAACCATTCACATCATGTGTCCTTGGTTTGCAATCAATAACAACAAACCTTTACATACAAGACACATTACTATTTGTTCTGCACAATAGGTACCATAAGGTGCCTGTAGTTACCTTTCATGCATTCACAGCAATATAGGTTCACTCTAATGTTTGCCTTTGCTGTAGCCTATATTCAGGTTTCATTTGCTTTCCAACACTCTGTTCATTGCCTGGAGTATAGAAAAAGTATGGGTGCTTCCAGAATGCTTATTTCAATGGGGTCTATTCACGAAGCTGCCGAAGGATCTGGCCGTAGCTTCGGCCAATCTTTCGGCTAGCTGTGACCCCAGGACACCTTCGGTTCAGTAGAACCGAAGAGCTGCTGTACGGGCTATTCACAATAGCCCGTACAGCTCCCGAATATTTTTTCCCATTGAAATGCATTGGTACATTACTATTGGCTATTTCAATTTGCAATAGACAATAGTAAACTAGCATTGTACCCGCCCTCTGCTGCAGTTCTCCATCAGCATTGATGTTTTAATTTAAACCAACTTCAAACCCTCCTTGACCTCTCTTTGTATTCTTATCCTATTTAGATATCCTTATTTTATTATTATTATCATTATACAGGATTTACAGTATATAGCGCCAACAGTTTGCACAACGCTTTACAATATAAGGAGGACATTACAGTTACAATACAAGTCAAGAGAAGATTATTTGTACTCATTTTAGCTGTTGTATATGCCCTTTAAACTGGTGTTTTATTTATATATAACGGAAAATTGTATACTTACCTTTCCGTAATTTTCCTTTCCTGGTGCATCGAAGGCAGCACACTATGGGTTAAGGTCCGCCCCTCTTAACCCACAGGACACGTGATAAATTCTGGCCCCTCCGGGCCTTCCTCATTCTAGTAAAACGAGTCCTAGCCATTGCAGGGAGGGAAAAAAAGATAGTGTGCTGCCTTCGATGCACCAGGAAAGGAAAATGACGGAAAGGTAAGTATCCAATTTTCCGTTTTCCTGGGCCATCTCGGCAGCACACTACGGGATTTAGAGACCACACAGGGAGGGTACTGCCAACAAAATTTATTAGAGGTTAGAGCACCCAGACTGCAGAATGCTGCGACCAAAGATAACGGTAGTGAGAAGAGCCGGATCCGCTCTATAATGACTCATGAAGGGGTCCGTCTGTGCTCTTCGTGAGGAGGGCTGAAACATAACGTTTAGCCATGGAAAAAAAACACACCACCTCACTGTCTCTTTAAGGTGCTGAAGATCTCCTGGTTCAATAACCCATTCGTGGGGATTCACCGCTGCCCTGCTCAGGAGGTCGGCAAGGCAGTTCTGACTGCCAGGAAGTTAGTAGACATGTGCGATTCGTTTCGTAACGAATCGAAATTCGTACGAATTTTCCTGAAATTCGTAAATTCGGAAGCATCTGAAATCCGAATTGCAGTTTACGAATTATATCCGAAATACGAAATTCCTTTAACGAATTTCGGAACCAAATTTCTTTGAAACAGGAACTAATATTACCCCTGTAAATGAGGTTGAACAACATGACAAGATTTTTTTTTAAATCCGAAATACGGATCCGCTGCTGTAGCCCGGGAGAGTTTTTTTTTTTTGCTTTTTTTTTTACGGCAGCAGAGCCGCCGGACAATAGGAAACTATTGGCGGAGCTAGCTGCTCAGCGGCATTCGGCTATTCACTCACTGCTGTTCGGCATCTACAAGAATAGGCCGAGCAGCAGTGAGTAGCCTGCCGGATGTTCGGCTCAGCCGATCCAGATGTTGGATCGGCTGAGTCGAACTCCTTCTGCACTTCGGGTCGGCCGAACATGCTGAGCATGTTCGGCCGAACCAAAGCCACGTGAAGCAAGCCGATGTACAGCTGATTTCAGCCGATGTGCGGCTGAAATCAGCCGAATCCGCCTGAAGTGAATAGCCGAACAGTGTTCGGCTCACTTCACTTCAGGTCGGTCATTCACTCGGTTGCCTACGGCAGCTTAGTGAATAGACCCCCATGTGAAAGTGCTGGTGCTTAGCAATTGGCCCCTCTGGCAGTGGCACAAGATTAAGAATGTCCTGATGTTGACCATTGTCTAACAGTTGATGTCACTATTAAAAATATCCTTCAATTTTATTTAGTCACTTTCAGACTATTGCTATACAGATACACTACTTGTATTTATAGACAGGTAGACCCTCAGTGGCTCACGGACCACGTTCTTCAGCAATGTGTGGACAGAAGCTATATTGTTCTTTTGAAAAGGTTGATAATCTCCTTAAATATTGATCTACAAATACAGCATCCTTTATAAGATTTTATCCCTCATCAATCCATTAGGATTCCAGTCAATGAATGCTAGACAGAGGCACTAGATCATTCAATGTTCATTCCTGAATCATAATAAAATTTGTAGTAAAAGGGAAATCATGTTGCTGCCAGGCGAAGACTGACTAGCTTACTGTTCACTGAGCTAATGGTTTGTTTGTACGTCTATGTGCTAATGTTATTTTTCTCTTTGCTTTGGGGAATTGAATCAGGTTTCAGTGAGACAAACGAGTGGTCTAGTTAGAACCGGGTGCTGATAAGAAACTGGGCTACATATTACTCAGAACTCCTGTGGGTGTTGATTACGTGTTAAGCTTCATTGTATTTTCGGTTTGTTTGGGCATTTGTTTTTAGCTTTCCACCAGCCGAGACATGCAGATCTATTTTGGCTTCTGAGTGTTGTGGCAAGCCTACTGTTCTCTAGAATCGAAATATAACTAATTACTATATTTTAATTGCATTCCACATAATGATAACAGAAGTCACACATTCAACTTGTTTATGATAGCTTAAAAGGAGCTTACATAATACTGAAACCAACAGTAAGGTTTGTAACACTTATACCAATATGACCGCTTAGGAAGCCATTTTTGTATACCCTAGGATTTCTCAAAAAATGTGCAAATCTAAAAAAAAGGCCAAACTCTAGGCATTTTTGGTTTTGTTTTGGATAGTGGGGAGGAGATACAATTTCTGTCAGGTATTAATTTCTCTGTGTGATTTCCTCTCATCCTCATTTACTTTACGTGTAGTTGTAGAAAAAATAGAGGAAGCAGGTGTCTCCATATTCCATACCTGATCAGCCATTGGGGATCCTGTTAATCACTTTAGTAGCCAGAGCTACTGCAGAACTGGATGCAATATTCCTGTACTGTACTATGCTAAGCGGCTTTCAACTGGGCTCTGAAAACACAAAGGGGTCTATTCACGAAGCTGCCGAAGGATCTGGCCGTAGCTTCAGCCGATCCTTCGGCTAGCTTCGGCCCCAGGACCCCTTCGGTTAACCGTACTGGCCTGAAGTGAATAGCTGTGCTTAATGAGCAACCCTCTGTGTTTTAAGAGTAGCTCAGTACAAGATCCAGAAGATTGCTCCAGCTTTTACAGTACTTTGCAGTATACCCAACGGACAATCAGATATGGCATATACATACTTACATTGGGACAAGCTGGAACAATGTAAGTATGCAAAATAATGTATACTTGGAGTTCAACTTAAAGTGACATTAAAGTCACAAATTGTTTCCTCCCCCTATGCTGCTTTAAGGGCTTACCTTAATAATGCCTCTTGACCTGATCATCTTCTTCCTTCCACTTGTATTCAGCAATCCCTCCAGAGCTGGTGCTGGTCTCTGATCCAGCGCAGACTCCTGTCTCTTCCTGCCCCACGGTGTTTGCCTGACGTGCATGCTCCCGGCTGCATGCATTCAGCTCCACTGTGTCTCTCCTCGTTGAAGATCTCCACTACCCTTGTGCCCATCCCATCTCGAGCGGCCATACAGGATGAAGCTTCAGATCTTCAGACGGGAGTGAGCAGCGAAGACCACAGGTAAGTTGTTTACCTTTTTGGTAACTTTTTTATGTTTTTAAGTGATTTTGCTTATATCTACTGCTTGCTAGCAGTAGATATATGCACATAATTAGTGTTTAATTAGACTTTAAAGCATGCCTCTGTTGCTAAATGTCTAAATAGCATTATGCCTATGTCAGTTCTCAACCAATTTTTCCAGACCTCCAATGGCTGGTGTCATAGTTGGTCCAATGTACAATGCCATGGAAGCTGCAGAATTGAATAGAGGTTAAGATGGGACCATGCTCATTTGATAGGAGGATAGGAGAGTTAAGTTGTGTTTGAAGATAGACAAGTTGTTAGCTATAAGATTGTATTCTGTATGTAGAAAGCATATGTAATGTAATTCTTCAAAAAAGTATCCTTTGTCTTGAGGTTTATGTGCACCTGAAAGACTCTCACTTGCGGCACAGTAATGGTATAATGGACTTCATAACATAAAGTTGTCTTCATGATGTTTGGAATTCTGAACAAAACACAGATAAAATGCTATAATGTTTTGCAAACCTGGACTTTTTCTGTAAAAACTGAGCTTATTCCATCCCTTCCGACCTTCTCTGCCTTCCTGAGTGTATCTATAATGTGTGCAGTCCCTAAAAACAGACCCGCAGAGGGATGGGCCCACTCACTGCATACAATAGGGGTGTGGTCTGCACCAGGCAGCAATGTGCAGAGTCACAGCATGCACAGTTACCGGAACGATCTCTGCCTTCCAGCAGTCATCATTTAAAGGAGAACTATGGGGTCAGTGTTTTTCCCCATAGTTCTCCTTAGGGTAATGGGAGGACACAAACTAGCGTCCTCCCGTTACCCTAAGCTCAGTATAGCGCGAGCTACAGCTCGTGGTATACTGAGACGCCTCAGCCAGAGCGGATGACGTAGATGACGGAGACGTAGATGACGGGATCCGCCCAGCTGCATGAGTGACAGCTGGCTCTCCCTCCCCCGTCCGTTCCGCCAGTCAGCGCTGGCAGATCGGAGCGGGGAGAGGGGAATCCAGCCCCTCCCCCTGTCACGGCAGAGAGCCGTGACAGGATCGAGAGGTGAGCGAACCTGGTATGTGTTCGCTCACCTCCCGATCTACTTAGCCGACCTGTGACAGTCTCATTGTCACAGGTCGGCCAGCACTATGAGGTGAGTGGAAATCACTCATCTCATAGTTGTCCTTTAAGGAAGCATGTGTCCAGAGTCCACTTGGACACTAGCAAAAAAGTAAGACGCAGGTAGCTATTTGACAACTCTCAGCTCAGTCATCAGAGTCTCCCTCTCATATCTGAAAGAGACTTCTGGGTATCAGAAGGAGAGGTGTACTGGCTCCCCACAGTACTGTAAATAACTGTTACCATAATGACGGCGTGCTCTCTGGTTAACGCTGTCACTATGTGAAGTGAGAACTGCAAAGGATTTCAGGACAGATAATTGGTGTTTTTTTTTGACAAAGTGCCCACTAGACAACCAATTAAAATAAGTGACACTTTCCCATAAGCCAATGATCACCAATGCTTGGGGGACATATTGTTCCAGCCTGCCACTGACCACCAATGTTGCAGGGGGGTTATTTTTCCAGTCAGTGACTTGATCATCAATGCTGGGGAAAGAGGTTAGTTTTACAACCAGCCACAGACCACTAATGCTGAGGGGTATCTATCCAGCTAGCCACTGCCCAATGCTTTGGGGGTATTTCTACAGCCAACCACTGACCAAAAATACTTCCAACCAAAGTGTTTATGGTCTCAGCAGTTGCTGGTTGCTAAGTAGCCACTGAATATTTTATAAAGTTCTTATTTAAGGTAGCCTGAAAAACATAGTTAATGGAAATGTTTCATTATTTTAATGACTGTGCTGAGTGTTGTATATACCTATATGACTCAGATTCTATGTTACTATGCATACTTAAGGACTCTCCAACTGTTAGTGGAAATGTCTACCATTTAATGTACATACTGTATGTAGGAGGCTGGAGTGTGTCATGGCTCTCCCTTGTTGTACGTCCACTGGGATATCAACTTATGAACTTGTATGCAGGCCTGCTGCATTTAGCAAACATCCCTGAATTTTTTGGTCAGCCTTACAGTAAAGATTTGTAAATAGAAAAGGTAGGACAAAATTCTACTTTTACAGTACAATAGGATTTGCAGTTTCAGTTGACTATACGTCTGGATCAGAATATTGCAATATGTGTTTAACTCCAAAGGCCACCTCTGCCTTTACATTTGTTCATTGTTTACTATACAGAGAACAAAGGCTTGAATTCTAAATGTATGACAAAGAGCACATATCCGGAAAAAATAATGTATTTAATTACATGAAATTGCAACTTTTGTTTGTAAGGTTTTAGTCATGAATGAATGAATTAATCAATCAATTAATTATTTGCCTGAACTAAGGAACTGGATCATTTCCTCTAGTTCTAACCAACTACTATATGACTAAAAATCCCACAAGTGATATTATACTTTAGTATGGTACAGTATTAATCCAAAAACATCACAGTGCAGTATTAATCCAAAAACATCACAGTGCAACATTTTGTTTTACATTATGAAACACTGCTGTTTTATGAAAAACATGAATTAACAGTCTTTATTTAATGTCAAATGATCCATTGAGTTATTACTAAAAAGATAATTAATTAACTGATTCTTTTCTTAAGAGCCTAAATGTACAGTGTGTGTGCACACGTATATATATGTGAGCATGTGTGTATGTTCTGTCTTTGCCTCTCTATGCCTTCCAGTCTATGGCTAAAATGCTCACATCAGCTGCTTCATTGTGGATGTCTATCTTTGCTTGGTTGCTTTTAAATTGCTCTAAGCTCTTCATTCCCTCTGAACTTGTATAGCTCAAGCAGAACATCTGTACTTCAGGCTGTTCACAGTGCACCTCTGGAAAATCTTGGAGCGCACAGGACTATTAACTAGAAAAAGAGTTAAAAGTTTGAAAAAAAATGAGATGAGCATGAATACTGTTGGGAGAGAAAAGTAATCATTTGAAAAATAGTATATTTCTCTAGGGTATTCAGACCACGAAGAATTGAATCCCTGATTGATCCCTGAGGGTGTCAGAGGATATGTAAGCATGGTTAACAGAGTGGAAAACCAGTGAGTGTCAGCATGCAACATTATGATCAAATAAAATTACAGTCCGTTCTCACTAGGCACACCCTGCCTTATACCTCAGTAAAATTATATGCATTGAGATAGATAGATAGATAGATAGATAGATAGATAGATAGATAGATAGATAGATAGATAGATATGGATATTTGAATGGAGGATGATGTATTTCACATACTGTCTACATTTCTATCCATCTAGTTAGATTTATAGCCAGACATAGACATTGAACTGGAGGATTAGGTACTTTAGAAGAAGCTTTGAAAGTGGTACAGGATGAGCTGTCTGCAGCAGGAAAATCTAGGGACATAAAATATGTGTGGTATTACCCATTTATATCTATTTAATGTTTTACTACATACATGTTCTAGTATTTTCTTATTGCTCTGAAGTAACTAATGGTTTTACGTAACAGTTCATCTGTCCATAATTAAAGCTTACAAATGTTCTACACATGGTAGAAATGGTAGAAATGTGCTTAGGTTGACGACACATAATGCCATTAGTGACCTGAATACAAAGGGAACCATATTTCAATAAAGGCTGTGTTCCGTACTGTTCTGTGAACGCATGCTAAATATGCACAAAACACGTTTTTGGTGCACCCCAAACTCAGCCAGGAAGACACTTGTTTTTGCTTCATGTTTGCACGCTTTAAAACATGCACAAAACATGCACAAGTGTGCATTCAGGCCCCACTGAACTTAATAAGGATGTGTGGCGCACACAAACACTAACAAACACGCAAGAGGGCACATGAATGTCACGGGTGTTCCTGGTCAGGCAAAGGTATGAATGTGGGCTAAGATGTAAAGGCTGTTTGCTTAGTAAATAAAGTACTGATGTGCTCACTATGATCCAGTCATGTACAAGCCAAATCCTGTTTTTTAATCTTACTTGCACATAACTGGGTATTCAAAGTTAACACATTTTTACATTATTTATTAAACTTAGTGAACATTCACTTTGCTAAGTAAACAGTCTCTACTCTTTTTAGTAAATCAACCACACTCCAAAATAAGACAGTAAGACAGTCCAGAACCTGCACCTTTATGGAGAAGTCAGCAACAGCTCTTTCCATATTTCTGTCCTTGCACAGTCATTTTAGACATCTCTACAGATGTAGTGTTTATCTTAGACTGCTCATTCACACTTCTGCAGAGGACCATACACCATAAAGAAGGGGCATATTTCTGCACCCAGGAGTCACAGATGTTTGTGTACAGCTGCAGCATATAGCCTGTACACATCAATGACTGGCTGACAAATGCCATGGCTTTACTCAAGTCCGAGCAGCTACATGCATACAGGGATGGATGAGCAGCCTGGATGCAAACAGTTTGTGTCCAGAGCCACTCATCCATCCTTGTACTCATGTAACCTCTTGAACTTGTCAGTCATCAGTGTGTACAGATGGCTGACAAAGTTTATATGCAAACTATTGTGACTTCCGGCCACAGCAATACCCCCCTTAGGCCTCTGCAGTCATGTGAATGAGCTCTAAGTCAGTCATCATTTTTTTTTTTTTTACAACAAAAGATAGATAGATAGATAGATAGATATGGATATTTGAATGGAGGATGATGTATTTCACATACTGTCTACATTTCTATCCATCTAGTTAGATTTATAGCCAGACATAGACATTGAACTGGAGGATTAGGTACTTTAGAAGAAGCTTTGAAAGTGGTACAGGATGAGCTGTCTGCAGCAGGAAAATCTAGGGACATAAAATATGTGTGGTATTACCCATTTATATCTATTTAATGTTTTACTACATACATGTTCTAGTATTTTCTTATTGCTCTGAAGTAACTAATGGTTTTACGTAACAGTTCATCTGTCCATAATTAAAGCTTACAAATGTTCTACACATGGTAGAAATGGTAGAAATGTGCTTAGGTTGACGACACATAATGCCATTAGTGACCTGAATACAAAGGGAACCATATTTCAATAAAGGCTGTGTTCCGTACTGTTCTGTGAACGCATGCTAAATATGCACAAAACACGTTTTTGGTGCACCCCAAACTCAGCCAGGAAGACACTTGTTTTTGCTTCATGTTTGCACGCTTTAAAACATGCACAAAACATGCACAAGTGTGCATTCAGGCCCCACTGAACTTAATAAGGATGTGTGGCGCACACAAACACTAACAAACACGCAAGAGGGCACATGAATGTCACGGGTGTTCCTGGTCAGGCAAAGGTATGAATGTGGGCTAAGATGTAAAGGCTGTTTGCTTAGTAAATAAAGTACTGATGTGCTCACTATGATCCAGTCATGTACAAGCCAAATCCTGTTTTTTAATCTTACTTGCACATAACTGGGTATTCAAAGTTAACACATTTTTACATTATTTATTAAACTTAGTGAACATTCACTTTGCTAAGTAAACAGTCTCTACTCTTTTTAGTAAATCAACCACACTCCAAAATAAGACAGTAAGACAGTCCAGAACCTGCACCTTTATGGAGAAGTCAGCAACAGCTCTTTCCATATTTCTGTCCTTGCACAGTCATTTTAGACATCTCTACAGATGTAGTGTTTATCTTAGACTGCTCATTCACACTTCTGCAGAGGACCATACACCATAAAGAAGGGGCATATTTCTGCACCCAGGAGTCACAGATGTTTGTGTACAGCTGCAGCATATAGCCTGTACACATCAATGACTGGCTGACAAATGCCATGGCTTTACTCAAGTCCGAGCAGCTACATGCATACAGGGATGGATGAGCAGCCTGGATGCAAACAGTTTGTGTCCAGAGCCACTCATCCATCCTTGTACTCATGTAACCTCTTGAACTTGTCAGTCATCAGTGTGTACAGATGGCTGACAAAGTTTATATGCAAACTATTGTGACTTCCGGCCACAGCAATACCCCCCTTAGGCCTCTGCAGTCATGTGAATGAGCTCTAAGTCAGTCATCATTTTTTTTTTTTTTACAACAATGCCCCATACTCTTGGTTTGAAGCCATCCCTTTTCTTCAGTATGATATAACAGGTGCAGACAACTGTCCTGCAGAAACAGACATAATGGGTGAGTAAATTAAAGGAGAACTATGGGGTACACCTTTTTTTGCATTTTTAGTTTCCATGTGATACAGGTGTACATTTTGTACTCCTGTAGTCAAAAGTGCGCCATAAGCTTAAAATTCAGTGTAATATACTGTGGGCGAGGCTAAGCTCTGTGCTGAGAAGCGATCCCGACAATATTGTCTGGCTCTTCCTCTCCCATTGAGTGACAGTCACTTGTAGGAGCTGCTGTACATTCATAAGAACCTGTGCAGATGCTCAGGGCACATACTATCAGAGTTAACTCTTGCACATCCATCCTGCAGTTTGTCTTTCATTCCCCCTCCCCTCTCTTTTCCATACTGCTGTCTTCAGGCAATACACATACCACATCGGCACCAAGACCATCAGTTCAGCTTCATCCTTGACCCCCTGCCCCCCACTCTGTTGTCTTTATCTCTTCTTCTCCCTGTATATGTACCAAGACAACAGACGGGAGGAGGGGAGGGGAAGCCGAACTGACGGTCTTAGTGCCTATGTGGTATGTGTATTGTCTGGAGACAGCAGTGTGGAGAGGAAAGGAAAGGGGAGGAGGGACAAAACACACACTGTGGGATGCATGTGCTAGTGACCATGAGCATCTACACAGGTCCTCATATACACGCAGCAGCTCCTACAAACTGCTGTCACTCAATGGCAGTTGAGGATCCTGACAATATTGTTGGGATAACTTCTTAGCACAGAGCTTAGCCCCACCCACAGTATATTACACTGAATTTTAAACATGCATCTTTTATTACAGGAGTACAATGCAAAATGTACTCCTGTATCATAAGGAAACTAAAATGAAAAAAAAGATGTACCCCCATAGCTCTCCTTTAACTATAATCCTACTACTGACAGGAGACAGGAAAGCCAATTCCTTCATGTATTCCCTTGTGGTTTGCTGTATGAGCTTTGAGTTCATTCCCATTCACAACCAGTATTTAATATTTATTTGTGTACAAAAGGCTGCCAGATTTCAGTATGTGCTTTACTTAGCACATGGTTGGATGGAGCTTGTGATCAAATCATTAAAGTGGTTGTTTTTAGCTGCTTGTTGGATGGCATGGACAGAAGGCTGTCGGATAAACATTTTGCATAAAATAAAGATCACTGTATCTATTTGTATTAATTTATAGCCCTGGAACACAAGTCTGGAATGACCAGTAACCACAGCAAGACAAGCCTCTGCCACTCTCTTTAAGTGTCTACAAGTGGCACAGAAATGAAAACAGGCAGATTAGCTGTTAAATTCTGAAATGCTGCATGCTTAAGCTTTAAAAGCCCTAATGCCAAAGAAAATGATGTGCTAATGAGCAATATATCAGTATAAAATTAGAGCTGATAACAATGCAAATGCAATGCATATTTGGGCACTAAAATACACCTGGCGTGATGATGAAAATTATTTATTCTCTCAACAATGGGTCAGGAGAGACAGTACAGACTCATGTAGACAATGATAATAAAAACATTGTGATATAAAAGGACCAGTTGTGGGAGCATAATTGGGAAAATTATTACTCACAGAAAAAAGAGAGTTTATATGCGTTGGATTGCACTTGGTGGTGGTTTGGCCTTCCTAATTATTCACAGAAGTATTTTTGTGTGTCTGTGTGTTAAACATTTGGCTGTAAGACTGTGTAATATATCCATAGTTGAATAATTAGACTATATACATGCTGCTACTGATGAAACAATTATGCCTCATATTTAGAGTATGTCATAAAGAGACATACTGTATTTAATAAGGAAAACAGCAGAATGAAGGATCCCACACCAACAAAGAAGACTTCATTTTTACTATTTGGACATCAGTTGACTTAAATCTGAATGATCGTTCAGGGTGTCACTTGCACATCTTCTCTGCTTGTTGCTCTGCTTTATTATATAACCTAGATATGAGTTTATAAAACAAAACTAAGAAAAGAGCATAGAGTATATCTTCCAATAACCTAGAGCATCCCGATTCAATTTAGAACTGCCATAATGCCAAAAGATAATTCTGGAATGGTTGCTATGGGTTACCACAATTTGTATAGTGCTTGTTTCTTTATTAAATTATGACCATTACTTCATTTTATAGATAAAACAGATATGTAGTTTGTATATATTTGTATACTGAAAACCAACATAAAAATACAGATCAAATACATTTTATATATAATAATGACCAAACCTCAACAGCTCATGGACATTCTGATGATTGGTGGAGATCAAGCACTTGTAACCTACCTGTGCAAAAGAAAATAAAAATAAAAATTAGCAAGATTAGAATTTACAAGATGTTTCACTAGTTCTGCGTAGTAAGAGATTATACATTTATAAACGTTTTTCATGGTTGTATAAAGCAAGGTAATTTTTTGAATTGGTTATTCAGTACATGAAAGTATGATTCACTTTTACAAGAATAATAAAATAAAGGCCATAAAATGTATGCCTAAATTTAAGAGCAAAAATGCAATATTTCACATCTTAGCAGTCCTTAGATGTGGTGGCTGCATTCATGTTCACTTTACGTTTTTTTTTCTTTATTTCCACCTGGCGATCCAGCCAGTAATACCCTTCCTGTACTAGGATGACAACACTTACTGTACTATATATCTATTGAGGAGCAGTATTGTCACCATTTGGGCAGGACAACAGAAGACCTGCTAGATGTGAACAATGTAACAATGTAATGTTTAGAATGGTAAGAACATACAATCTCCAAAAAGATGAGCTGGGTAAAAAAAACTTTTGAGTGTTTCATAGTCTGACAAACCCTTAGCCTTCATTCACACCACACCACATTGTGGTAACATGCGATAAAATGTGCATGTTTCCACAATGCATGTTAACACACATGCACATGTTGGTTGGAGAACTTCCCTTCGCAGCTGAGTGCCTCTTCCTGTAGCAGGAAGAGGCACTCATGTGTCCATTTCAGAGGCAAGGCAGTCTGCTGCAAAACAGAAGTTCTGCCCAGCATGAGAAGAGATACAGATTTAAAAGGAAGAGCAGCAAAGAGAAGGGAAACTATCATGGATTACAGTAAGGCGCACATTACAGTATTGGTTTATGTTAAAACATCTGAGGGTTTAATGTCCCTTTAAGCTTTCCAAATGAAAAATAGAAGCTGATTAATTGCCACTGGCAATTGCTCTATATTCTGCCTGCTCTAGCTTTGATAAATGCCCCTCAATGTGTGTTGTGAAAACATGACCCACATGTTTTTGACACTGAGGTGCATTACAGTCTGTTTTTTTTTTTTTAATGGAATGGCTAATTCAAAACACCTAAACACATAAAAAAATGTGTTGAAGCACAGTATGGTATAGTGTGGATGTGCCCTTAGTAAAACAAGTTCTTAACAACTGTGAAACATGCAAAGAGGTGGAAACAAACAACAGCTGCACAAGGTACTTATCAGTAAAATCCAAGGGTTAGCATCCTCGCCATGCCACCTGTTGAAAGACTACAAATTCCATGGGGCATTGCAAGACTCTGACAGCCAAAGATGATGGTATTTGTAATTTCACCACAGTTGGAGTGCCAAGGTTGCCTACCCCTGGCATAATCTATAAATAATACTTTCACAGAGCTCTGCCAAAATACCAAGTACTAACTTTCTAATGCTCCCCCAAGTGTCATTGGCCAGGTTTAATAGGACATTACATTGTGAACTGGTAGATGAGGAGGAAGGCCCAATCTTAAATGCACCAATCTTTCATTAGGAAGTAAAAAAAAGCCTCGGGGGAGCTCCAGGGGCTGCTGGAGACACAACATTGAAAGCTGGCAGAAAAAATATGTTTCTGGGAGTTTGTATGGTCAAGTTCCTTCTGCAGCTCTTAACTTAGTGGGATTTTTACTCCCACAGGATTTCGTTAATAGATTAATTCTGTCACAGATGCTCATATGTATGGAAGCAACTTTGCTCCCACTACAAAAAGAGCTAGTCCTAATTTTAAAGCCACATTTTAGTTCCAAGTCAGTGAAGCTCAGTTTAATAACACTAGTAAAATTACTGTCTGGAACTAGTATGCAAACAGCAGTTTGGCTGTGGCTGGTATAGTGAGTAGAATAAAAAAAATCTTTGGAAAGGAATGTACACTAGACACACTGTAAACCTATACTTTGCTCATATTAGGAAAAATGACAGGCTTTGCCAGCAGCCTGTATTTACCTTCCCCATGATCCCCCACTGCCCTGATCTACAGTCAGAGCATTGCACAATTTATGTGAAAATTTTACATTTCGGAAAGTTAAAACCTTTTCAGGGGGCAGCAAGCTCCATCCTAAAGCCTTGTAAGAGTAAGGCCTACTCAAATTGGGCATGCACATGCAGATTGTGGTCATGAAGGGGTTCATCCATTGTGAATATCCTACACAAAGTTGACAAATACAGCTTCAGTTTTTCATGTCTTTCAGAGGAAATCCTTTTCCACCTATGTTATAATTGTTAGGGGGATAAAAGAATGCTTGTAGAATTGATGCTCTGACTTCATCCTTCTATCAGGGAGCCCTGGTTCATGTGATTTTGATATTTTATTAGATAAGGTCACACCTGATTCAGCATCTTAGCCAAAGTATGATATTGGGTTGGCAAGAGGAAAGATCATAAACACATCCTTTATGGAAGTGCTGAGTCTTAATTTATATTCCAGTAACTGTATTGCCATGGGCTTGCCATTGTGGACTACTGAGCATGAATTAAATGTCACCTTATATTTAAATAATGTGTTGAAAAGTGCAGATGTAAGGCCACATTTTGCTTAGAGGCCTTTGTACCATCTATTAGTGATTAGTGCAGAAAGCTGTACCTCCACTACATATAGAGAGCAACAAAATATATGCTCAAAAGTGTGACAGTTAATGACTATGGACATGGACAGACAACTCATTGTATGATCAGATTTTCCATGCTGTTGTTTCAATGCATGCAAATGGGCAGGTTGAATGCTCCACATAGGTCTATTATTGCTTGAATATATCTAAAAATGCTCTTGTATGGTAGCTTTAGATAAGCATTCTGACGTTCCACATATAAATGCTTCAGTGATCCTGAATCTCATATGCATCAGTTACATAGATAAACAATGATTTAAACGACTGTGGATGTAAACACAAGTATGTGTTGATGTTCTGTGTCATGTAAGCTTTAGTCTGCATAAATCATTTGTTTTATATTAATCATCTATGTTTACATGTTAATGACACAACTTCATTTACATTTTAGAAATAAGCAGCGCTTGTCATAATACCAGCTTTCAAATGCTGTCATTTACAGGGCATTGCATTAAAACCCGAGCTTTCTAAAAAATCAATATTTTTGCCAAGTATACAATTATGTCTGCATTGCACAAGCTAAAGCACAGTAGATCATGGCGATTTGCACATCAGCACTTTTTTTGAGAAACCTCTGTTTAAATCTGTCAAACTGCATTCCTAAAAAGCAGAAATAGTGCAGTTTTTAAATAGAAAATATCATCAATTTATTTTATAATCCTGTTTACAGCAATGTAGGGTAGCTTGGGATTTTATATGGGTGACAGTTGGCATGAGAAGTTATATTCTTGCTTGCTGCACTGTTTACACATAGCTCTTTACTTTTTGCATTTTGTTTCCAGTCCTAGTCAATAAATCAGTTTGCTGTCTTATAGCCAGGCAACATTTAGTAAATGTAAATATCCTAAATATCAACAAAATGTAATAACTCACTGCAAAAAAATACTGTACAAGTAAAATGAGATTTAGGTCTTGAGGAGCTAAGAAAGAGCTAACATTTTTATCACATTTTTTTTGTTCTATCTGGAAGGAGTTTTTCTATCACGTGCTGCCCCCATGATGTCCAAAAATTAGAAAGTTTATTTACAGCACTGGTCCCTGTGGTGTATTAGCTATTCTGATAGCTCTCCTGCTTGTCATTGATTTCAGCAGATTTTATGTCAACATCAATGACATGTATTGTCGGCAAACTTCTGCAAAAGGACCCATCATTTGTAGTAATGCCCCTGGCTGTTCTTTAATGTGATCAGTATTTTGCAACGGAAAAAACAGCCATAGAGGGGCTGCTTATTCACCCCTCCAGAGGGGTAGGAGGTCAGAGGATGGAAACACAGCGTTAGGTGGGGCTCAGGTGGCATCCATCTCTTAATTGCAGTCCTTTTAAAGGCTTTTTTATGGAGACTGTTTCAAAAGTGTGTGCAGATGTGGGTCGCTGGTGTGTAAGTTCAATATAATGTTAATGCAACCTAAAAGGGAATTTGTAACCAAGAAATCCATACTTTCCTAAATGTCTCCCCAATAAACACATTTTTCATATGTTCTGGGCATGACCACAAATAAAAATATTCTGAGATTAAGTCGCTTGATTTATTGTTGAACGTGGATTAGTAAATCTTCCTTTCATCGCTTTTGGACTTCTTTAAAGACCCTTGTAAACCATTTCATGAGACGCTTAGGGCCTGATCTACCAACACAAACATTGTCCGGCAGGCATGTTCTAATACCTGCATGCAAAATACATGCAAATGCATTTTCAAAGCAAACATGAGCATTTGCAAACACAGTTGCGGCCAAAAATAGAAATGCCCTCAATTTATATACCTGTGTGTCATGCAGCGTGTGCAAGAAACAATACGGAAAGCGGACAGTGGCATGAGAAATCTAACAAGAGTGTTTAGCATAAAAAAAACTATGGGAGGACTTCCGGTTCCGGCGCCTGATGTAGTGGACGCAGAGTGAAGAGCTCCCGCACTGCCAGGGCAAACACCGCTTATAAAATCATACATCAGCTTACCTGAGTTGGCCCACGCCTGCCTTCCCAAACTACTGATACCCGACGGGACTAGGGGGCATATGGATAAATTCCTAGCCAAACGCCGAGCAGGACCTCGCCCTGAAGGGACACCGACACCGACACCATGCAGGATCTACGGGTCGAGAATGAGACCCTCCGCATCCGCGTTAATCAGAACGCAAACACCGCTCCACCCAGAGAGCGTCCAGAGCCAAAGGTCTGTCCCCCTAAACCCTTTTCCAGAGACAGGAAGGTCTACCGCCAATTCGTGTGTTCCTGTAACTTAATGTTTGAGTTACAACCTCGCACTTATTACTCAATATAACAGATACCGAGACAGGGCTCCCTCCTTCACATCTCCTAGACTTCTCAGATGTTTTCAGCAAACGCGGGACCATTCTACACGAATTATGGATTCCATCCGAACGCTCTGCCCCCATCTTTCCTACCAAACAATGTCCCCTCATTAGAGGACTACTTCTCCAACTTTATAGAAGACCTCGGGGATTCTCCAGTCCAACCTCGAAGCAGCACAAGAAAAGCAGAAGCGCTATTACGATTCCCGCAGAACAGCCCCTCCCACGTACCACGTCGGTGACATGGTGTGGCTCTCCTCCAGGAATCTGCGACTCAATGTTCCCTCAAGGAAGCTAGGCCGGCAGTTCGTTGGTCCCTTCCCAATCGAGAAGGTGATCAATCCCAATGCGGTTCGTTTGACACAACCCCCGGACTGGAAGATACACCCCTCGTTCCATGTCTCCCTCCTTAAACCCTTCAGACCGAACCCATTTCCCGATATGAGACCTCCTCCAACTCCTCCCGTCGATGTACAGGGTGAGGTCGAGTTTGAGGTCGAGCGGATACTCGACTCCAGGAAGAGGGGTGCTTCTCTTCAATACTTGATCAGATGGAGGGGTTATGGGGCCCAGGATGACTCTTGGGAGGACTCCGCTGACGTCCATGCACCTAAATTGATTCGTGTTTTCCACCGTAGGTACCCTGATCGACCATCTCCGGCTGGGAACCCCGGAGGTGTTCCCTTGAGGAGGGGGTCCTGTAATGGCCACCGCCCCATACCTAAGCTTCGGGTGCCAGCCGCGTCTCGGATCGCCG
>NW_017308152.1:274967-275208 GCF_000935625.1 Nanorana parkeri
AAGGTCGACTGCATCTTGTCCTGGCCAGTCCCCCGTTCCAGGAAGGCCCTGCAACGGTTCCTTGGATTCTCAAATTATTACAGAAAATTCATTAAAAACTTCTCTGCCATTGTGAAGCCATTGACGAGCTTAACAAGCACGAAGATTCCCTTTGGTTGGTCTAATGAGGCCCAAATGGCCTTTGACGCCTTAAAAAAGAAGTACACCTCTGCACCAATCCTCCAACTGCCGAACCCAGACT
>NW_017308153.1:0-17107 GCF_000935625.1 Nanorana parkeri
CAGCAAATGCTGCGACAATGTAAAACACTTAAACAATGCCTGTGATGCTGCTGTGCTGTCCTCTCAGACAGGAATATGACAGGAGTCACTATACAGTAGCGCTCTTCAAAGAGCAAGGATACTTTAAGTTCGTATTTAGAGCGTAGAGATAAGCTTAACGATTTTTAATATCGTCCTTTGATAAAAGAAACGGTGCAGAAAATATACAGAAAAAGAAGACACAATATATATACAACAGCAAAATAAAAGGGAATAAAAGAAGAATACTCAACAGTCCTGGAATTGTGAGTTCTGACAGAGTTCAGAGTTCAAGAAGAAAAGTGGAAGTCTGCCGGACTCTCCTTCAAGCCGACTTCCAGCAGATAATGTCCAAAGATTAAAGGGGAACTCTTCTGCGATGTTCAGACTTCTAGTTCCTCGATGATGTTTAAAACAAGAGCCACTCTAGTTACCAACACAGAGTATTTTATAAGACCCTTTTGGGGGGTGTCCCGAAGCTAGCCCCTAGGCCGGACTGGGGCGGGAACGCAGGCGGAGGATGAACCCTTATTTTACCTATCACCGCCCAAATTCCAAATTAATAAAATGTAACTTGATTTTCAACCTCAGGTTTTATGACTTTTAGAGAGAATGCGAGGGTCACCTAGGTCACCCCTCTCCAGACCTGATTGTTGATATAAACTGTCCAATTCTAATATATGGAGGGCCTGGTGCCATGCCCTTTTACGACAGCCATAAACGGCTTAGCAGAGATGTGTTTGAATTTCCCTCGGACTGGGCAATAAAAGATCACAGCCACAGCATCTCTTTGTGGAATGTGGGGTGTGGTGGGGGCTTGTCACATCACTAAATGAAGGACTGCAGGTGCTCTGAACTGGGGCACAAACACATTCTATTTTTAATATTCAGACTCAGACCCCCTTATTGTCACAACTAGTCTTATACAGAGGAAGCACTGTCTTTCTATGTACAGAAGTTGTTGAATATGTGTGTCATAGATTGAGGTGAATCCTTTGTACCACCAGCAGGAAACAGAAGGATCTCCTTGAGGTTTAGGCTCTATTAGGCCTGGTTCACACCTGAATGGCACCATAGCCCCACCCTTCGGCCGCACTGGAACGCAAGGCACATCTATGCCTGCGGTCCAGGCCTAAAAAAAAAGTACATGCAGCATTTTTTTGGACAGGACCGAAGGGCATTCATGTGCCTTGCGTTCCAGTGCGGCCGATCGCATTGCGGCTGGAGTGCGTGGCTACGGTGCCATCCACTTCAATGGACCACCACGCCCCCTCCCGCCCCGCAACAAACTGAGCCGGCTGCAAAGCGATCCAGTGCATTCCGGCCACAATGGGGCCCGGAACGCACTGAGGATGGTGTGAATGAGGCCTTAGAGGCAGGTCTACTTGATCAACATCGTTACCTAACCTCACAAATGCTGTGTTGGTTGAACACGCACAAATTCCCACATACACACTGCACGATCTTGTGGAAATCCTTCCCATAAGAATGCAGGCTGTTATAGCTACAAAGGGAGGGCAACGCTGCCATGTTCTTGCTCATGGTTTTGGAATGGGTTATCCAACAAGCTCAAGTAGATGTGATGGTCAGGTTTCCATAATCTTTATGGCTATATATTGTTTTTAGACATAAATAATACATATTTGAAATGTACATTTTAGACTTAATTTGAGGCATGCAACTCTAAACTGCTATTAGTAACATTGTTTATTAATATGTGTATGTATATATATTTATTTATATATATTATTTTTACAACTCCCCAACATGCTAGAAAAATATTTTGGAGAGTTCCATTCGATGGATTCCAAGAACCAGACACTGGCCACAGAATTATTTTTGCTGGGTTTTTCAAGAGATCTGAAGGTAAACACAGCACTCTTTGCACTTTTCTTGGGTATCTTTCTTACAACCTTTACAGGGAATGTTCTTATATTTTGTGTCGTCCTGATCAGCTCCCAATTACACACTCCGATGTACTTTTTCCTCTGCATTTTAGCCATTATTGACTTGTGTATTTCAACGTCTGTTGTTCCCCGGATGCTCTCGGACCTGATTTCCCATCGCAAAACAATTTCCGTTGGTGCTTGTACCCTTCAGTGCTTCACCATACTTCTATTGTCCGGTACAGAGTCTCTTCTTCTTGCCCTTATGGCTTATGACCGATATGCTGCCATCTGCCGCCCTCTTCATTATCCGATTCTGATGAGATGGAGTGTGTGTTACCAACTGACTGCCTTTGTATGGATAATGAGTTTCATAGTCTTCATTTTCCCACCCCTTGCTGTGCCGGTGGTCCTATGTAATCCCAACCAGATCAATCATTTCATGTGTGAAGTTCTAGCCGTCATACAGTTGGCCTGCGACAGTATTGACTCCAGCAAAATTGTCATGTTCTTGACCTGTTTCGTTGCTCTTCTTCTTCCCTTCATGTTTATTATAGTGTCCTATGTGTGTATTATCTCCAGCGTATTGAAGATTCACTCTACAGGAAGGTCCAAAGCTTTCTCAACATGCACATCCCACATCACCGTGGTGGCCTTTTCCTATGGAACAGCCATTATTATGTACTTTGGGCCCTCAACCGAGTACTCCATACACCAAGGAAAATATCTATCTTTATTTTCTCATGTTATATGTCCAGCTTTGAACCCGATCATTTATAGTCTGAATAATAAAGAAGTAAAAGACGCACAGAGTAAATTAAAGAAAATATTGTTCTTGCACAGAAGGTGATCGAAAGGTTTTTGTGTCATCTCTTTTTATAACACATTCACTGGCTTTGTATCTAAATGAATGCCTGACGTGCCTCACCTGGAGCACCAAAAAAAAACCCCCAAAAAATGAATGCCTGGAACGGACTTTTACCCACTTCCTGTCCAGAGCCTTTTCTTACTAATTGAGCATGAAAAAAATATAAATTTTGGGCTAGAAAACCACTTCAGACCCCCAAACAATGATTATATGTTCTGGAAGCAGAGGCCCTGTAGAATAAAAAAATGCTAGTTGCAATATTGTATGTCGCACGCTATTTGCGCAAATGTTTATCAAATCAGGATTTTAAAGATAATATATATATATATACTGTATATACGTGATATACCGTATTTTTCGCTCCATAAGACGCACTTTTTTCCCCGAAAAAGGAGGGGGAAAATGTGCCTGCGTCTTATGGAGCGAATCCCGACGCCCGAGACATGCAGTTTCGTGCGCCGGGCGCGTAGTAGGAGCCACTGCTCGTTTAATACGAGTGATCTAATGAGATCACTTGTATTAAAACCGAGCAGCGGCGACAATCGAGATCACCATAGAGCAGACGAAGAACGGACTTTCTTCGTCTGCTCTGTGTCATCACTGAGACCGTGGCGCTGTAATCACAGCGCCACCTGTCTCGGCGGTCACTAACTGCAGCTTCGGTCACAGCTTCTGTCATAGAAGCTGTGACAGAAGCTACAGTCTGTCGAGTGCTCCATAAGGCGCGCCGGATAGTCCTATGGTCCGGTGCGTCTTATGGACCGCAAAATACGGTACATTGTTATATGCGTGTTCCCAGCCTCAACAACATTCAGATGAGGAAAGAGATTGAAGATTGCAGATTGTGTCTACTAAAACTTATTGTCTTTAGTCTAATGGAGGCAGCACGGTTAGAGCTTCTGCCTTGCAGCACTGGGGGTCCCTGGTTCCTATCCCAGGTAGGGATTTGAAGGTGTATAGGAGGAGGAGCATCTGCAAGGAGTTTGCATGCTCTCCCTGTGCTTATACAGTATGTGTGCTTCCTCCGGGTGCTCTGGTTTGCTCTCACATGCCAAAGACATGCTAATGAGGAAACTGGCTCCTGTCTAAATCAACCCTGTATGTATACATGTGAGATAGGGACCTTGGATTGGTAAGCTCATTGAGGGCAGGAACAGATGTAGAGTGCTGCATAAATTGTTGATGCTATATAAAAATGTGAAATAAATAATTAATTGTCTAATGTTAGGCAAGGTTCACACCTAGGCGGCACCTGACGCGCGGTCAGGAGTCGCCAAGGTGTGAACCAATCGCGCTGTGGGTGTTATTATTTTGTAATGGCACCCCAGTCGTGCCGGGAGCATCTCGCAGTTTCCCGTCGCGATTCCGCCCCTGCTTCCGAACACGCTAAAACAGCCGCGAGTTGTGTATCGCAAAAAGAAGGTACCTTCTGAGATTGCCATGCGAATGACACCGCATTGAAATCAATAGGATCGTGCGGCAATCGCTGCCTGCATTGTACAGGACTGCACAATTCCGGAACACGCATCCCAGGTGTCGTGCAGTGTAGTGCAGGTGTGAACCTAGCCTTAGTAAACTGCTATGATTTTCTTTTTACCCTAATGTGCAAGTACTTGCACGTTAGGGCATGGATACCTAGAAAGTATGCCTTTCTCCAGAGCAGTTGGATCGATGTTTGGCCCTCAACGATGCCAAACACCGCCGCTATCTCCACTGCTGACACTTCTGGTATCCGGGAAGTTCTCATCAGCCATTCGGTGGCAACTGATGATGCGCACGCACACAGGAGGTACATATTGCATGGCACTTGGCTGATTTATGGCATCTTAGAGATGCAGTGAATGGGCTGAGCGTGTACACTGTAGGTTGCATGCGGCAAAGAGGAGAGGCAGAGAAGACTTTGCTTGGCTCTTCTGCCAAAAATCCCGTCTTCCCACAGATTTTTTTTCTACCTTTACTTCCAATTTAACACAGGGCACAAGCTAAGGCTCTGTGTTTTCAGCTCCATGCAATGCTTTGTCAAAAATTCAGATGCTGATTCAGTTCAGCTAATCTTTCCTCATATGCGAGGTTCTCCGTCTCCCCTTTTAATCTAGTTGCCTTCTCTGCACTCTCTCTCATCTCCAAAACCTAAATGGTTTATTAAGATGAGTCAATTCGACTGCTTTAAATACAAACACAATTATTTTTCTCCCTCTCGAGTTTCTTGGACTTGATTTACTCAAATAGGCTGTTTGAAATGTCTCTTGCAAAGCAATCAGCTCAGTGAATGTGCTGAAACATCACTTTGCGAATACCCAATCACGAACAAGGTCATTGCCAGTCATTCTAAACAAGGGACGGCGAGGGGCAACACAGGAGGGTTGTAGCGGGACCTGTCTGTCTGAGTGGCTTATGTTGGGATTGCTTTCTGAGGAGAAGTGGGCTGTGGGCTGATGTCATTCTCTCATCTATATCTGGAGAGGACAAAAACCTTGACAGTATTTGAGGATACCTCTGCTGTCCCTGTCTTAGTCTATGTGGTGGTTGACTTTAAACCCATGATTAAAGGAGAACTTTGAGGTGAGTGCTTTTCACTCACCTCATAGTTCTAGCCGATCTGTGATAATGAGACTGTCACAGGTCCCCAGGGGAGGGACTGGATTCCCCCCCTCCCCGTTCCGGCAACGCTGACTGGCGGAGGGGGCGGGTACAGCTGGCTCTGCCTCTAGATAGGCAGAGCCAGCTGTCACTCACGCAGCTGGGCGGATCCAGACATAATTGTCGGGATCCGCTTCGGCTGCGTGTCTCAGTATACCGCGAGCTGTAGCTCCCTATATACTGAGCTTAGGGTGACGGGAGGACGCTAGTTTGTGTCCTCCCGTTACCCTAAGGAGAACTATGGAGAAAAAGCCCTAGCCCCATAGTTCTCCTTTTAAGTGCAGCTTGAATGGAGCTTGGTCCTGGTCTCCCTGGAAAGCCCCCATACGGGTGACACACCCATTTGGATACTCTGGATTTCATTGCTGGTCATTTGTAGACTACATAAGAAGTTGTGACTTTTACTAAGGCTCCTGAAGAAGCATTTACTCACTAAACGCGAAAATACTACTACTCATAACCTGCCCAAGCTAGAAGACTTTAGCCAAGATATGTATATGCCGTTATTTCTGTCCAATACTTGAATTGGTATTTTAAAATGTTTTTAAAACATGTCTTTTAAAAATTGTATTAATACAAGGAGTTTTTTTAAACTAAAGAACATGAATATGTACTTATTGTGGCACCTAAAAAACTCCAGGTTCTTTTTAAGTTGCTCTTTGTTGTAATAAAAGGGGTGCGGTGCCACCTATTTACCTCTCACTCCCCTTCTCTATATCTTTTTTAAGGAAGATAAAAAAAAACACAGTTTTTGCTTGCACATGATTGGAGGTCAACAGAGGTTCACCTCATTCACTAAGCTATGGGAAAACTACCTTGCAAACTGAACAGCCTATTTACCTTCTTTGGGATTTTACTATCCCTGTCCACAATCGGTCTGGGGAATCCTGCTCGCATCCAGAAATCCCACTGGGTGGTAAGTGAGAGGTGACTGGGTGTGGGGGTGATGATGGTGATGGGTGTCCCTCTGTCCGGCGGAGCCGCCAAGAGCACAATTCTTCCGGTGTGGAAATCTTAGAATGGGTTTATGTATTGCATTACCTAGACAAACCTATTGAAGATTAAATAATTTTTGTATCAGATAGATCCATGGTCCCCTGAGGAAGCAGTATGCGAAACGCGTAGGGACTGGATATATGGATTTCCCAACCAAATATGTATGACTAACAAGATGAATTGGAGCTAGGATGCAACTGTTTTTTAATCATGTACAAGATGTTATTGATTTAGACTGTACCGTAATGAAATGTATACATGTTTTTACTTTTATATTGAATGTATGTACAATAAAAATTATTTTATATATTGATTAAATCAAGTTTTGGTGTCATACCTCTCAAAAAAAAACCACTTTTCTGTATGTAGCCTATTTACCTTCAGTAACTAAACCCCTAAATCTCTTTTTTATATGAGAATGGATTTTACCATATTTAGAAGCTGTAGATTGGTATTGCATGCTCTTATTACATTTGAACTCTGAGATATTCCATAAAAAAATGTCTCTAATGTTTTTTTCCTTTAGTACAGTAAAAACGTAATGCTTTTTTTTTACACTTGTACAGTTTTGTCTAAACTCACCTTTTAAGACCAGTGATGACCTTGCTGAAGAAGGAATCTGCAACGCCCAGGTGCCATCAATTGGGATCTCATAAGCAGTGATGTCACTTCCTGTCAGTGGTAGCCAAAGGCAGCCGAGTGAATAACCGAGCCGAAGTGAGCCGAACAGCATTCTGCTCGGCTTTTCTGCTTGCTACCTCCGAGGGAGCGAGCAGAATAGAAAAAAATGAAATGAATGGAAAAAAAATTTGCAAAATTATTTTGAAAAATGTTTAAAAAAATTAGAAAATTAAAAAAATTAAGATTTTAAAGAAAAAAAAAATGATGCACGCCGACCCGACCGCACACAACGAACTCCCGCCACTTAATGTCAAATCTGACAGATGTTGGCAAACTATAGACGATTGGGCGGAGCTAGCGGTAACATCACCGCTAGCGTTTGCTTCGCCTTTAATGAGAACCAGTGCAGGTGGGCGACTGCTTGTAAATAGAAGCATGAGTGCTCGTTCTGCACGGGTTCTCATCCTTTGAGCAGGTGTTTTAACTGCCTCCGAGCCAGCCGTAGTAAAAAAACGGCCGGCCGGGAGCTCTCTAGATCTGAGCGGGCGTTTTTAGACGTCCGCTCAGACACGCCCCCTCGCGCGCGCCCAGCGGGAAATGCCCGACATTTAAAAACAGGTAGCGATGCCTATTAACATACAAGCGGATCACTTGTATGGGGTAACGATCGATGGTCCCCCCCCCCCCCACCATTGTCCTGCTGATCCCAGGCCCGGTGCGAGCCCGGGATCAGCATGGCGCCTGTGTCAGAGGGGATCAGAGGGATATATATACATCACAGTGTATAATACATCACTTCCGCATTCTCGTGTCACTCTCCAGCTTCAGAAGCTGCAAAGAAGCTGATGGAGCAGATCTGTGCTTCATCAGCTTCTTTTGGGGGGGTCCTAGGTGACATTAGGGGTCTTGGGAGACCCCTGATGTCTCCATAAAGAGGACCTGTCACATATTTTGCTATCACATAGGGGGGTTTTATTAGGCCCCGTATGTGGTAAAAAAAAGAAAGTCCCCCCCCAAAAAAATGTAAAGTTACACATAAAAAAGACTAAAAAAACAAAAACATTGTTTAAAGTCCCCACCCATACATACACGCATGGAAACATGCGTCGGGGGCGCATACGTGCAAAAAAGACGATTGCGCCCATTACGCCGCACATGTTACATATCGCCGCGAACGTCGCAGTGAGAGCAATAATTCTAGGGCCATCAATCACTGATAACACTAAACTGATGAGCGGTAAAAGCTTTTAAAGTGTCGCCTATGGCCAATTTTGGGTATGGTAGTTTTCTGCGATTTCGCGGGTGTGAGCAATTTTAAAGCTTGACATGTTTGGTGTCTATTTACCCGACGTGACCCCGACTTTTATATTTTACCAAAAAACTGGGTAATAATAAATGTTTCCTAACATAATGTAAAAAAAAACTTATTTTTTCCAAAATTTTCAGTAATTTTTCCTAATTATAGCAAAAAATAAAACCTGTAGTGGTGATTAAATACCACCAAAAGAAATCTCTATCTGTCCCCAAAAATTGGTATAAAATTAATTTCAGTACAGCGCTGCATGACGGAATAAACGTCAGTCAAAGTACCGCAGCGCTGAATACTGAAAAATGGCCTGGCCAGGAAGGGGGTCTAAACACCTGGTCTTGAAGTGGTTAAAAAAACCTTCTGTTTCCTACTGAGCATAGGTGTTGATCTCTACCCTTACAACCTTAGAACTGTGGTCCTTCACTTTTTATTTACTGCCCGTCAGCTTATCGCCTCCAATTGAAAAATGCCTTATGCCACCACACTTCAGGAAACCATAGCACGGGTGCATTTGAATTGTCAGCACGAGCGACTGATCGCCGTTGGATTACACGCACAATCACAATTCTATTCTAAATGGAAGGATTGGATCTCATATACATGGTCCTGAATTGCCAAACACCCACCCATTTCCTGTATGGACAGATGGGATACCGGTTGTAACCGGTAGAGTTATTTTGGATCCTGGTTTCAGATTGACAAAAAAACTGTTTGTTTTGTGGAAATTGGTTCTACTGTTCTTTCTGCCTAGTGAACATGCAATATACACAATACTATGCATATATTGTTACTGTCTTTGAAGTACAAGCAAGAACCTGCTGCTAGATGGGACGTTTATTAATCTTCGGACACTGTGATTACACCTGAGTTTGATGGATATGATATGTTTTGGTGTAACTGCTTGATGATACTTTTCAGTGAATATTGTGATGCCATATATGCATATAAAAACAATTAAAAAAACATAAAGTTTAAAAAAAAACCTTCTGTTTCCGTTTCTGCCACAATAAATATTTTACCGAAAAGCTTGCACTCCACTGAGGCTGGAAAACATGCTCAATTGGCTAACGTACTGAGACGAGGAGAAAGAGCAGCTTCTAATTGAGGGCTTTTCTTTTGGTTTTAAAATTCCTGTTTTCAATGGTGTAGGTTGTTCAATAGTAAAACAAAATTTTGAAATCCGTTAATGATTTTCCTCAAATAGTTTCAGAGAAAATGAATAAAGAAATAGCAGAAGGTAGAATGGCAGGTCCTTTTTCTACACCTCCTTTCACAAATTTTAGAATATCCCCTTCAGGTTTAGTGCCCAAAAAAGAACCATTCGTTTAATACATCACTTGTCTTATTCAACAGGAGAGTCTCTTAATGATTCCATCGATAGCTCACTTACTGCGGTTTATTTTGCTTCTTTCGATGTCGCTATTTCAAACATTAGAAGTTTCGGTAGTCAGGCCCTGCTAGTAAAAGCTGATATCAAGTCAGCTTTTCGTTTGCTTCCAATTGCACCAGAAGCTTTTAATGCGTTAGGTTTTTATTTCAACAATGGTTTTTATTTTGATCGGTGTTTACCTACGGGTTGTTCTCTCTGTTTTTACTTCAAATCTTTTTCTTGATTTCTTGAATGGGTAGTTAAGTTTGAATCCGGTTTGGATAGTGTAGTTCACTACTTAGATGATTTTTTGTTTATATGTCCCAACAGCTCCCCTATTTGTTTTTATTTATTTAAGTTGTTTTGTGGTATTTGTCAATATATAGGGGTACCGGTAGCTGAAGAGAAATCTGTTTTACCAACTACATCATTAGTGTTTTTGGGTATCCAGATTGATACTGTATTAACAGAGTTTCGTTTGCCGATGGAGAAGATTGTAAAAGCTCAAAGCATGATTTCTCTATTTTTGCAGCGAAAAAAGGTTTTGTTAAAAGAGTTGCAATCCCTTTCGGGACTTCTCGCCTTTGCCTCTAGGGTGATGCCAGTAGGTCGTATTTTTTCCAGGCGACTGTCATTGGCCATGTCAGGTTTCAAATCCCCATTTTCCCATATTAGAATGACTATGGATTTAAAAGACGATTTGTTAGCGTGGTTCAATTTCTTATCTTCGGTAGATCGTTCTGGCAGAGCGAATTTGTTTCTGCGGAAGCTATCAACCTATTTACTGACGCAGCTGGTTCAGTTGGTTTTGCAGCTATTTATGGTTTCCACTGGTGTTATGACTTTTGGCCTTCCTCTTGGATCCTTAAAAGAGCCACTTCAAATAGTGTATTGATTGAGCTGTTTCCAGTTATTGTAGCTATCGAGTTATGGGGTAGTGCCTTTGCTAACAAAATAATTTTGTTTTTTTCGGATAATAAAGGTGTTCTTTTTCCCATTAACTGTCTCTGCTCAAAGTCCCCTTTAGTTATCAGGTTACTGAGGTATCTGGTTTTATTATGTCTAAAATTGAATATCTGGTTGAAGGCAATGGATGGATCGATTCCGGGAGCTCTTGCCGGATGCGGATGTAAAGGGATTTCAATGCCCGGCTATATTGTGGAACCTGATTTAAATATTGTGCTGACTTCTATAAAGCTTTCCCTTGCTCCAAAAACCTGGAATGGATATTCATTAGCATGGAATAAATGGGTTTCTTTCATTCAGAGATGCAATTTACCCCCTTTTTTCCATCAGAACAGACTGTTTTGCAGTTTGTTGGTCTGCTAATGCAAGAAGGTTCTTCTTATAGTTACTTAGTTAAAACACTAGCTGGAGTTTCCTTTTTTCTTAAGTTATAGAAATTCCCCTTGTAACAGTTATTTTTCTGTTCAACAAGCTATAAAAGGTTACAGAAAAGCCAAATTTGCTATAGATGAAAGAAGGCCAATTTCTGTAAACCTGTTGAAACAATTGTGTTGCTGTACGCTTAACGTTTGTTTTTCTGGTTATGAATCTTTATTATTGAAGACTGCTTTCATATTGATGTTTTTCACTGCTCTCCGAATTTCAGAGTTATTGCCTATAAATAAACAAGGTAATTCGGGCATCATGTTGAATGATGTTGTCCTGTTTGATTCTTTTCTACATGTTCACATTAAAAAATCTAAGTCGGATCAATTGGGTCTAGGTCAATGGATAAGATTGTGCGCCGCCCTGAGCTAGCAGTTTGTCCTGTTTCTACGGTTAAGAATTATTTGTCACTTAGACCCAATGCCCCGGGTAATTTTTTAATACATATGGATTATTTTCCGGTGCCAAAATTTCAATTTGATGCGATGTTAAAAAAATATGTCTTTCAGTTTTGGGTATGGGTCACTTGAAAATTTCTTCTCACTCTTTTAGAATTGGGGCCGCGACTGAAGCCGC
The DNA here is from genome assembly GCF_000935625.1 of Nanorana parkeri. Classification (NCBI taxonomy): domain Eukaryota; kingdom Metazoa; phylum Chordata; class Amphibia; order Anura; family Dicroglossidae; genus Nanorana; species Nanorana parkeri. The sequence continues at coordinate 11,676 of NW_017308153.1, forward strand.
CAAATTGGGTTTAAACAAAGCCAGTATTAAGCAAATTGGGAGGTGGGATTCAAAGAGATACAAGTTGTATGTTCGACCTAACTTGTCTGTTTGATTTTCAGGTACAAATACAGTTGTATGGATCGTTGAACATATTTTGGGCGCATAAAAGAGCAGCTCAGCGTAATTATTCAGTTAATTTGGGTATGAATTCTAGTCATTTTACAGTTTTATGGAAAGGAGTTAAAGGTTTAAGTTGGTTTCATTTATTTTTCGTGTTATCTTCCTTGTTTCAAAGATGGCCAACCCCTGATATCATTATTATCCATTTAGGGGGTAATGATGCAGGTAAATTCAGAACGTTAGATTTGCTGTTCAGGATTAAAATTGATATGCATCGCATAAGCAGCGTTTTTCCCAACGCCAAGCTTGTTTTCTCAGAAATAGTCCCCCGTTTGACCTGGTATTATGCCCCTTTAGCTAGGGCATTCGAGAAGCTTAGAAAACGTCTAAATAAAGCCTTAGAAAAACGTATGCCTCTTCTAGGAGGTTTTTCTTTCAGACACTGCGAGCTAGAAGGTGGTTTCGATGGGCTGTATCGCCAAGATGGTGTACATTTATCAGACGTTGGCTCTGCCATATTTAATGTTGATTATAAACATGTATCGAAAAGGCCGCGGCTGTGGGTGGTGCCGGTATTGCTTGCTAACAATACCGGCGTTTGGGGGACCTAATGTTGGTATACAGTTATAACTGGTATTGCTTGAGTCGTAGTGTCTAGGCAATTTCTTCGGTTGATTGATTATTTATTGAAGGTTTGGTTGCTTAAATAAAGCTGATTTATTTAAACCAATAAAAGTGCAGCGGCCAAAACATTTTAAGCCAAACAAGGTGCTGGTGTGTTTTATTTTATGTATGTTTTGAATATGTTATGTACCGCCTGCAATCCCATGGACAAGTGGGTGACAATTTATTTGTGCCCACTTACATGGGATTGCGGTGCCCCCCCACCCCACCTTTTTTCTCTCCACACGCTCTGTTTTGCAGGTTGCCGTTTTAAGGACATGGCCCCTTTAAATATTAATCACCTGTTTTGGCGGGAAAATGAAAGAAATTTCCAGAACTTTCTGGAAGGATCCTTAGCTCCTCTATAAAAGGACGGCTCAATGGGAAAAAGTCAGTCAGGCAGACCCACAGCACAAGGAGATCCCCGCCCTAATTCTTGAAATCTTTCAGACATGTCGCAAACTTTGAGGGAGGACTTAATGTTGCTGTACAGTTATTACTGGTATTGATTGAGTCGTAGTGTCTAGGCAATTTTTTCGGTAGATTGATTATTTATTGATGGTTAGGTTGCTGAAATAATGCTGATTTATTTAAACCAATAAAGGTGCCGCCAAAACATTTTAAGTCAAACAAGGTGTCGGTGTGTTTTATTTTATGTATGTTTTGAATGTTATGTACCGCCTGCAATCCCATGAATTTCCATTGTCCGATTGGCTTGACCCTGGCTCGTGACCCCGACTTGGCTTCTGTCTTCTGTATCCTACATCTGGTTAGCTTCAGTTCAGTTACCAGTGCTGCCCTGTGTTTCCTGTAAACACATCCAGGGATACGGGACAAGGAACACAAGTGGCGCCACTTCCTCATCTGGTCTCACTCCAGGTACGTGACACCCCATCCCAGGTTGCTGATATAGATAAACTCAGGTTCAGACTGAACCCAGCCCAAACCTAAGTTCCTCTGAACCCAGAAGGAATATGTGACCACCCACCCAAAAACGGTGTAATTCCCTGGCCCGCGGCTGCACATAAACAAAGGGATGCTTGTGCTGACATCATTAGCCTTATATGGCCATATTAGGTCAATGCCATTTACCAAATATAGTCATGTGGCCATATAAGGTCAATGACATCACAGCATCCCACCCCTTTACTTATGTGTAGCTGTGGACGGGGAATTCCCTGGCAGCAGCTTATTGGGCCGCAGAGGAAAAAGCTTTCTCCGGGGTTTGGAGGAGCTTAGATTCGGTCCGGATTTGGCCTGAATCTGAGCTCATCCCTACTCACTGATGTACATCAAATGTAACTGAAAGGCTCCGGGCCTCTGGGGACAGACTAGAGCACAATGTATGTTCACTGAATTGCTCTGGCTGGTAGTTTATAAGATGAGAAATGTATATTTGTTGGCTGTTTCTGTAAACATTGGAAAAGGAAAGGGATGCTTTTACCATTAGAAATGTAAATCCTAACAATTATAAACCTGGTGGTAGAGTGCTGGACCCAAAAATAGAAAAGATTGGTTTTAAAAAACAAATTTTAGATGTGGCTCCCTGTCAACCAGGGTATTCTTGGAGGTCCTGTCAATAGTCTGAAGAGTGTAGAAAGGATGAGAGTGTCACAAATCTAATGTGAGTCCAGCAAGACTTTATTGTGCATGACAGGTGGTCAGAAAATAAACCAACACGTTTCAGGAGCTCAAAACTCCCCCTTCATCAGGGCTTAAATGCTGGCAGTAACTAAAGAGTATCCTGGGCAACAAATTATAATATAGAATGATAGAGTTTGTGTTGATTCAGACCCAAATCAGTACAACCTCTATGTTAAAAATTGTTGTCCAGTATTTCCTTCAATTACTGTTTTGTATTCTTGTCCTAGGGTGACAAGGCTGCTTCTCCATGGATACAGTACAGGTAGTACCATTGTCACCCTATGTGAGGACTTACCTGTTACTTCCCGCAGGGTTTCGAGCCGTCTCCTTGTGCAGCCGGAGACTGGGCGCCCTGCTCCCTGCAGCCCCAAGCCCGACGGCTGCTGTGTGTGGTGTCCGCTTGTTCCATCGTCCAGAGATGTACAGGAAGAGGCACGCACAAGCACTGGACCTCCTCTTAAAGGGACAGTGCACGCCCCCTCCAAGGAAATGGTCTGCCTCTGAAAATGACATCATCTCATTGCCAACAGTTATATAAGCAGGAAGGGTGAGTCATTATGTGCTTGGTTATTGTTAAGTTTATCCTTTCAGTGCCTAGCATTATACCTGTTTCTGATTCCTGTTACTGACCCCTGGCCTGTTCCGTGACCCCGATACTTTGCTGCCTGCCCCCGAGTTCTGCTACGTTCTACGACTTAAATTCTGATTCTGCTACCGTGCTCTTGGACTGCCCCTGTACTGGCTACCACTACGCAGGAGATTGTGCGTTATCCTAGTCTACTTGAGTAGAGGTACCAATCTGGTACCGGCAAGTTTCCTGCGTCTGGGCTCCTACCATCATCAACCTGAAACCCTAGGATACAGATTGTGATACCGGCAGGATAACCAGATCAGAATAAAGGGAGAATCTAAAAAAAAAAAGAAAACTAAAGCAGCCACCACAACCTTAACTGCAAAATATTATATTTTTATTTTTGGGTTTAGACGCATTTTACACGTTATACAGTAAATATTAACAAGCATCGTTCATCCTTTTTTTTTTGGCATACTTGTGCATTCCCAAATACATACAATTAAAAAAATATGATTGCCCCGGACTGCAGTGCATTGTGCAACAATTTATTATTACGCTATGTTTATACAATTCCCTGTTTATTGGCACATTTGAAATAATTAACCTCGGGAGCTTATTATAAGAACATAAAAGAAAAAAAACGATCATATATAAATGTGTCACCTCCGCAATGCTTATGGGTGCAAGCGGAATGTTCTGAGATATCTTCCCGTCCAATAGAGATTTTTTTTCTTACAAATATGTAACGGGCTGACGGTTCTCGTCTGGAGCAGGTAAAATAAAAACAATGTAGCTTGACTTTTGACCTTAAAAAAAAGAAAAATAATGTTTTTGATTTGTTTTTAAATTTAGGTTCTGGTATTTCTGATGAGAAAGCTTACTATCTGACTTTGTAGTTGTGGTCCTAAAAATCCGTATGGCTCCACCTGGGCTACAGACTGGAGGAGTGTATCTCTTCTAATGTATTCAACTGTGTGAATTTTAATGTGAATGTGTGTGTGTGTGTGTGTGTAGATAGAGCTAAACAGCAGGAGTTAAAATTACACGTGGCAAATATGAATAAGTGGAGGTTTTAGATTTTTTTAAATCCTTAATTTAATAAAAATATAACAAATATACACACATTTTATACAATGTTTTTTTTTAATATTAGATTTTGTATCATGAATTTGTTTTGGGGATACCGTAACCTCCGCTGGTAATAAAAAATCTAAACACATTGCAAATTTAACTGGCAAGTCAATAAGAGTTTCAAAGGTTCGTCAAATGAGCCACCGTATGAAAAAAATGAGATATACTGTCATGTGGGAAATGTTAAAAATATATTTAAATGGATTCAGTTTGCTTTGCAGGATATAATATTCAAAAACGATTATTTGTGTGGCTGGATGGAACATGTGACAGAGGAAGACATTATTGCTATTAACGTATCTCTGCCTATAGCAGCACAAGCATGTTAACTATTAGTTTGATTACTGCATTGTAATGTCTTCCTTATATTATAAAGCGCTGCACACACTGTTGGCGCTATATAAAGCCTGTATAATAATACTTATTATTATTATTATTCACATTTTTTCTTATTATTATATACAGTATCTCACAGAAGTAAGTACACCCCTCACATGTTTGTAAATATTTGATGATATCATGTCATGTGACGACACAGAAGAAATGACGCTTTGCTACAATGTAAAGTAGTGAGTGTACAGCGTGTATATCAGTGTACATTTGCTGTCCCCTCAAAATAACTCAACACACAACCATTAATGTCTAAACCGCTGGCAACAAAAGTGAGTGCACCCCTAAGTGAAAATGTACAAATTGGGCCCAAAGTGTCAATATTTTGTGTGGCCACCATTATTTTCCGGTACGGCCTTAACCCTCTTGGGCATGGAGGTCACCAGAGCTTCACAGGTTGCCACTGGAGTCCTCTTTCACTCCTCCATGATGACATCACGGAGCTGGTGGATGTTAGAGACCTTGCGCTCCTCCACCTTCCATTTGAGGATGCCCCACAGATGGGATGGCTCAATAGGGATTAGGTCTGGAGACATGCTTGGCCAGTCCATCACCTTACCCTCAGCTTCTTTAGCAAGGCAGTGGTGGTCTTGGAGGTGTGTTTGAGGTCGTTATCATATTGGAATACTGCCTTGCGGCCCCTGCGGAAATACTGTATGTGTGTGTGTGTGTGTATGTATGTATATATATATATATATTTATTATTACTACCATTAACATTTTTATTAGCAATTTTATTATTATATAATTAATATAACTATTTAAGCCAATATCTAAACCAAAGAACAAAAATGTAATACATTTCAGCTTACCGGTCCTTAGAAGTAGTAGCTGCATTAGTTTTCTATTTTCAGATCCTGCCAGTAGCATACTTTCTAAGCTGGCTGACAATGCTCACTCACTGTACTGTATTTCTGGAGGAGAAGCG
>NW_017308153.1:17415-19928 GCF_000935625.1 Nanorana parkeri
CCCACACTTCCATTTCTCCGTAACATAGAGGGGTAGGGTTCTGTAGGCCACAGAGAGCGATGATAACAATGTAACTGATAAGACTGCAGCACAAAAAGAGAGCATGTGAGGATGCAGAGGGACTTTTCATTGCAAGGGTTCAGGGACTGGACTAGCAGCCAGGTGAGACCAAGTTTTGGGTGAGTAAACCTTTGTTATTTTAGCTCCCTAGACAAAATGAGTAGTTAATCTTTCCAGTGCCGGGGGTAACCTCACTGCAAGGGGTACAATTTCATATGCCCAGAGTTCTTCTGTAAGGGATAGAAATTGGCAAACTGAACCCAAAGTGGGGATGAGGGAGTTTGCTACTTTATAAGGACAGGGATTTTTGCTGCATATACAATAAATTAATACTTTGTTTGTGTTCACTCTGCCTGCATTAGCTGCTGGTATGGCTTAGTGGCCAAGTGGTAAGGCATCAGTCTCGTGGTAAGGCATTGGTCTCGTAAACCAAAGATTATGGGTTCAATCCACACCTGTGCCTTAACCTAGTTGGTGGCATGTTTTCATTTATATTATTATTTATTCAAAATGCCTAGAATTTTTTTTTTTTTTTATGTGTGAGGATGATTCAACGGATCACTTGTAGGAGCAATGTGTGTTCAGTGGAATCTGTACTGCAGTGATGTGATATACTGTACTATATGTGATTCAACTCAGGCTGTGGTGCTGGGCTTCAAGTACAAATAAAGGCCTTTGTATGACGGTCTAGACAATTCTCAAGTCCAGTTACTATTTGAATGCACAAGCGTGATAATGTAAACCAAAAACGTATTTACCTTTCCAGGGGGTATTCATAATGGAGCCAAAGGATCCAGACGTAGCTTTTGGCTGATACTTCGGCTCTCTTCAGCCGCCTGAGCCCCTCGGTTCAGTCGAACCAAAGGGCTGCAGTACGGGCTATTCACTATAGCCTGTACAGCAGCCAAACTCCTGAGTCGAACCCATATGCTTCGGCTCGGCTGAGCTGTATTCACAGCCGAAGCATGGAGAAATGTCGACCGAAGCCAACCGATCTCCATGCAAATAACAGCTGGGCGGAGCCAGCCATGATCTCATGGTTCGCTCCGTCTAGTTGTAATGACAGATCAGTGTCCCCAAATGACCTGGGAATACTGATCTGTCATTAAACAATAACAACTGGGAGGAGCCGGTCGTGACATCATGGCCGTCTCTGACCAGTTGTTATTTATTGGCCTAGAAGACCCTGTTAGCTATGTCACCGCTAGCTCTACCCAATTGTTTATATTTTGCCGGCATCTGTCAGATTTGACATTATGTGGCAGGAGTTTATTGCGTGCGGTCGGGTTGCATCTTTTTAAAATAATTTTTTTCTTTAAAATATGTTTTTTTTTTTAAGATTCCTGTTTTTTTTTTTTACATTTTTAAAATAATTTTTCATTTTTTTTTCTTCATTCGTTTAACTTTTTTTCTATTCTGCTCGCTACCACGGAGGTACCGAGCAGAATAGCCGAGCAGAATACCGCTATGAGAATAGGGGCAAATGGCAGCGAGCGAGCTGCCTGGAGCTTCGGGTCAGCCGATCCAAATGGTGGATCGGCTGAGTCGAATTGCTTCTGCCTTTCGGCCTGACCGAAGGCAGCCGATGTACGGCTGATTTTAGCCAATTTACGGCTGAAATCGGCCGTACAAGGCTGAAGTGAATAGTTGAACAGCGTTCGGCTCGGTTATTGGAATTTGGCCGGGCATCTAGGCAATAATGACCTCTGATCAGAAACAGGCTAATAGTAAAAGCAATTACCAAAATAAAGAAATTGTTGAATATTTCAGGTTTTGCTTATTTATTTAATCTCCTTGGCGGTATTCCAGAGTGTGGCTCGGGGTTCATTTTCTGTACCATAATCGGTAACCCCCGACACACACTCGGGAATACATAGCGCGTCTCTTACCTTGTCCCTAGAGCCGCGCTGTGTCCTCCGGCCGATGCTGGCATCCGTCTTCCGGGTTCCGTCCCTTGCGAACGTCCGCGTCGCAGGGGGGCGGAACCGGCGGGAGATTCAAAAGTTTTTAAAAAAATGAAAACCCATAGGTTAAGAAGCTTTAACTGTATGGATGGATGGATACAGTGTTAACATAGAGTCTTGACCTGTATGAATGGCAGAAATAGAGAGGAGGGAAGAATGTCTTCTGGAGGAATGGGAGAAAGGGAGGGTAGGGAAATGGGGGGAACTTGTATTAGGGGAAGGTGATAGGGTAACACATATACAGATAGGGGTTTTTTTTTTATAAGAGAGGTTAATGGATCAAGATGGGAAGGACTTTTAAGGGGTTACACGAAGAATAGGACCGCAAAATTGAGGGAAGAGTAGATTAGAGGAAAATAGGGGAATAACACAATAGTCAATATATTTGTCCATAAGACATCTTAGTAGAACACACGGTAAATAGACACTAAAGAGGAGTTGAAGAAGTCCCATCCATAGAGAGGCGGATGGGGATATATATATATATAT
>NW_017308153.1:19959-86788 GCF_000935625.1 Nanorana parkeri
GATTAATCGAGAAATGAATCGTTAATTTGCACAGCCCTAATATATATATATATATATTTTTGGGTAAGAGGGAGGAATAAATATAAGAGGATTATAAAGGTGACCTTTCCCCAAACCCTCCAGAAGAAGAAGAATGGAAAGATTGGACTAAATGGGAAAAAAAAGGGGGAGGGAGATTTGGCAAGAATTTATGTGAGTGGTTGATGTATTAGGTATCTGGGGGGTTTGCGCTTGATATTTGTTGTATAGAATGTATTGTATAGATTATGTTAAAATGAAGTGCAATAAAAACATATTAAACAAAAAAAAAAGAAGCTTTAACTGTATTTTTGTTTTTCACCTAGCCATCAGATTCTTACAGAGACCCCGCAGGATGGACACAGACAACCGCACCATTATTTATGAATTTATCCTTCTAGGATTTACCAGGGATCCAAAGATAAATCTCGCTTTGTTTTTTCTATTTTCCGTTATATATCTGATAACATTTGTCGCAAACGGTTTAATAATATGCGTCATCATTTTCAACCCCCGCTTACACAACCCGATGTTTTTCTTCCTCTGCATTTTATCCGTCTTGGACCTTTCGTATTCTTCCATCGCTGTGCCAAAATTCCTGTCCAACCTCCTGTCTACGGATCCAACAATCTCAGTCCTGGGTTGTGCCATGCAGTTATATATGATACTGCTTTTGGGAGGTACGGAGTGTCTCCTGCTGGCTCTGATGGCCTATGACCGGTATGTAGCCATCTGTCGCCCTCTTCACTACCCGATTCTTATGAGATGGAGTATTTGCTATCTGCTGACCTCTCTTGTGTTTATAGCAAGCTTTACAATATACGTGCTTCCTTCCATAATAATACCGCTCACCCTATGCCACAAAAATCAGGTGAACCACTTCATGTGTGAGGTCTTGGCCGTGATCAAACTGTCCTGTCATAACATTGACTTAAGTGAATTTGTAATATTTTCTTCTAGTTTTATTTCTCTTCTTCTCCCTTTCGTGTTCATCATGGCCTCCTATATTCGTATTATCACTTCTGTATTAAAGGTTCACTCCACGGGAAGGTCGAGGGCCTTTTCCACATGTACTTCCCATATTTCGGTGGTGGCCTTGTTCTTCGGAACTGGAATGATCATGTATTTCGGACCCTCGTCCCAGTACTCGTCCAACCAGGAGAAATATATCTCCACGTTTTACGTTGTTGTGTCACCGATGTTAAATCCTCTGATTTACACTTTAAATAACAGGGAGGTTAAAGTGACATTTGTGAAAGTGTTATCAAAGATCACGGAATGAATTACTGAAGCTAAAGTATAAATAAAGAGAATGTTGGGAATGTTTTGCCTGTTTATACATGTTTCATTACTCAAAATAAACTGGGAACTGCTTTATTTTCTATTGTGTTCTGTTTCATTATTATCATTTTTTTTAATCATCACTGTACCTTGCTGTGATTTATTTTTAAGGTTCTCAACATTTATCACAAAAATTTATATCGTGAACCTGGGACAGCGCTGGGCCAATCGCCAACATTGTCACACAGGTGGAAGGGGAGTGAGCCACATAATCCTCCATGCCTTGAAGTACCAGGTATGGAGGAGCATGTGACTCAGTCTGTCTGTGAAGGTTCTCATTCATCCAGGTCATTGTATATCTGTAAAACAAAAGTCAAGGCAACTGGACTTGCTGTATATTTCTTGAAGACGTTTCACTGGTCATCCGACCAGCTTTCTCAATTCAGAATAACTTGTACAAAACATTCTCTGGGAATAAATATGGTGAAGTTCGCTCCAATCCCCATAATCTGTTAGTCACAACCAGGTGTTGATACCTTTTGCCTAATTGGAGTCTAGGAGGTGTTATTAACCTGCCCGGAGAGAGGTGATAAAACAGCATTGTATGTGTATAAAGAAGAGGAAAGAATGCCAAGAGTACCAGTGAGAGTGAAAAGCATGACAAACGGAAGAATTTGGTCATCCCATATGTAGCCGGGGTGTCTGAGAAACTCAGAAGGGTTTTTAATAAACATCACATCCCCGTCTCCTTTAAACCCAGCAATACACTGAGGCAGCAACTGGTTCACCGAAAAGACCCAACGCCAAAACACGAGATGAATAACATTGTGTATGCCGTCCGGTGGAGTGAGGAGTGCTCAGAATTGTATGTCGGTGAAACAAAACAGCAGCTACACCAGCGTATGGCACAGCATAGAAGAGCCAAACCCCCTGGTCAGGATTCAGCAATGTACCTACATCTAAAGGAAAGAGGTCACTCCTCTGAAGATAGTCAAGTACACATCCTAGACAGGGAGGAGGACTGGTTCAAAAGGTGTGAAATAGGCCATTTAATTGAAAATGGAGGTGCCGAGCTTGAATAGAGGTGGGCGGTGGGTGGGGGTGAGACATCGATTGCCTGCCACATACAATGCTGTTTTAAGACCTCTCTCTGGGCAGGTTAATAACACCTCCCAGACTCTAATTATGCAAATATAATCAACACCTGGTTGTGACTAACAGATTATGTGGATTGGAGCGACATTCACCATATTTATTCTCAGATACATTTTTGTACAAGTCATTCTGAATTGAGAAAGCTGGTCGGATGTCCAGTGAAATGTCTTCAAGAAAAATACAGCAAGTCCAGTTGCCTTGGCTTATTTTTTTTACAGATATGTGACTCAGTCCTCATACAAGGATACAATTCAGCCTAATTTAGCCTGAAATCAGGCTTTTCTCATCTCCCTGAACAGATGGCTGAACAGAGTGGTGAGAGAGCAAAGGCAAGGTGTGAGCTGCTCTGAAGAGAAGGGTATTAAAGAGAACCACTTAAAGAAACACTTATCCGGGCCTAAACAAGGTTCAGACCACAGTAGTTAGAAACAAGGATCGGAGTGGCAAAAACTATATCAAAGATGTATAAATTTATTTCAAAATAAATCAAAAAGTGTCACAAATGACTGAAACAGATTGCACCTTCCCACCCGTACACCGATTAAAACAACATTGTCCATCACATTCATACTATCCACTCATACAAGCGGGCCCCACAATTCATTGAATAGCAATTGCTGGTAAAGCTCTGAGGAAATGGAAGAATACGGGATGAGTCCAGAATGTGATGAATTGGGGACAAAGGAAGTCTTTATTGAGTTTGGAATCTGAAAGCAAATCTTCCATGTTAGTCTGCAATGATGGAAGATTTGCTTTCAATCAGATTCCAAACTCAATAAAGTCCTTTTGTAAATCCTGATAGATAAGATATAGCTTGAAACAGATGCTCTTAGGGGCACAAGGATTGAATCAGGGAAACACTTTGGCTCAGAGACCCAATAGCCAACTTCCCTTTCCTCAGAGCTTTACCAAAAATTCCTATTCAATGAATGGTGGGGCCCGCCTGTATGAGTGGATAGCATGTGATAGAATATGATGGACAACATTGTCTATTAGGTTTTAATCAGTGTATGGATGGGAAGGTGCAATCTGTTTCAGTCATTTGTGACACTTTTTCATTTATTTTGAAATAAATGTATACATTTTTGATATAATTTTTACCACACCATTCCTTGTTTGTAACTACTGTGGTCTGAACCTTCTTTAGGCTCGGCTAAATGTTTCTTTAAGGGTTTTGACAAAGTTACGGATTGTTGTAGCAGGCAATGACCACCTAATTTTGGTGGGGAAAGGGTTAATTTAAGTGGTGGTCACGTCTCTGGAAGATCGATATGGTTTTTCGTATTAAAGAGAACCAGTTTCTTTGCCCCGTGATGGCAAAACACATATTTGTTCTAAGCTTCATTTTAAAAAAGCCATAATGTTTGCTAACTTCCTCTTTGTTCCCAGGGTAGGCATTTAGTATTTTGCAAAATTCTTTTTGTGTTCTGATAATGAGATGTTATAGATCGTAGCTGTATGCTGACTAGTGTTCTCTTAATATGGAATGCTAATCTCAGTCACATGCTGTGTTGAGCTCGCTCTGGCAGGGTGTGCTAGAGATAGTATTCCATGGTACTAGATGTTTAATATCTGGCCAGTCAGCAGGCTTGAGGTGGGGCTTGCCGTGCATGCAGGGAGTATTATTAACCCCTTCATGACTGAGCTAGTTTTCAGGTTCTGTTCATAAATGACTGACACATTTTTTACATTTTTGCTGTGTGATTCTTCCACGTCAGTAATATACTTTCTTACTAAATGTACCCACACATATTATATATTATTTTTTAGAGGACAGATAGGGCTATATAATTATATCACATATGTGTACCTAACCCCTCACTTAGTTTGAATAAAATAAAAAAATGAGGAAAAAAACTAGAAGAAAACACTTTTTTCACAAGTTTTGATTATTATTATTTTTTTTAAATTGTTTTATATTAATTATAGTATAAAAAATATATTTATAAATAATTTATATTTTCCTTATTTTGTTTTACACTTTATTTTTATTTTTTTACACTTAAAGGAAGAAGCTTTTACAAAAAGCTTAATTATTTCATTAATTAATGCCTCAATACTGAGACATTAATGAATGACTGTTAAATGCTGAGAATCAGCAAATACCGGCATTACAAAGCCTGATATAACTCGTCACGTACAGTGTACGTGGCCAGTCATATAGGCACAAAGTGACAGGACGTACACTGTACGTCTCCCGTCACGAAGGGGTTAAATATCTGAGGCACTTCCTGGCACGTGGGTCTTCCCTCCAGGATTTTACTGTTGCATCTGTGACCATCTGTCTTTTTAGGCCTAAGGATGTGGGAAGTTGCAGGGATCTCCCTTCTTCGGAGGCTTCCCTGAAGTTACTGGCTGCTATGATGTGCTGTGAGGCCATGAGGAAACAGAATTGCATTTGTCCACCACATGGAGGTGGCGAGTGACTGACTTAAGTTGGGAAGCACCCTATCTTGAATCTTAAGACTGAGCATGCACAGGAACCTCAGTTGTCAAGGAGCCACCCTTAATGTCTAAGCGTCCAGCCAGTAAAGTCCTATGAGAGAGGGACCCAGAAGGTTTAGAAGACATGAAGAAGACCACAGAACTGTGTTTAATTGAATCTACAGGTATCCTGTGCTCCCTTAACCCTCCTTCCCTCTATCTTCTATGCACATGTGCTGTTAAACATCCCTTAAATCTAAGCAAAGTGACTGACACCCATCATTGTGAACATCCTATGACAAGAATTTCGCCTGAGAGGAATGTGACAGGGCCATTTATTACCAAGTAAATGGGTCTGAGATAGTCGTAATGCCACTATTGATTAACTGAAGAGCCATAGCATTTCCTTGAACTATGGCTGTGTCATTAATATTATCAGTGCAACAGTAGCACATTGTGTTGTATTGCCATAATGTGTACATATGCACAACACACCTGTAGATTATGGCACACTTGCCTTACAAGTGACCTTCTCCAATGCTGTCTGATCCAGGCTGTCAGTTGCTGCTCCATCCCCACCTTTGCCTTCTCTGTTGTGGCATCTTCCAGGCCTCCCGTTGCCCTCTTTGGTCAAGAGATGGCCACTCATGATGTAACTCCTGCACAAGAATTACATCTTTAATGGCACCCATCTCCATCTATAATATGCTACTTTTAGATAGAGTAGCAAAGGGTTACGATCCTTATGACTTCGTTTTTTGCTGTCTGTGTCTTGTGGGGGAGATCTCCCTTCAAATCCTATACCAGAGATGCAACAGAAAGTAAGAGGAAATCTGTACAAAATAACCTTATTGTCACCGTTTTTCTAGTACAACTGTAAACATCTGGATTTTACTTTTTTTTTTTTTTGTCCAGGTCTCAGAGATGCAACAAGGAGTCATAAATATTCTCTACAAAGTGAGGGGAATGTCCCTCTTAGACAGTAGTTATAGGAGGTGTCCCCATTGAAAGATTTCTCCTCACCACTGGTCTGGTGACAACTGTAAATTGTTGGATTTTCCGATGACTTTCAGTCCCAGTAACAATGGTCCATCCGGACAAACAGAGGGGTAAATCTCATCAGATCCGGAGTATTGAAAAATAAAACAAACGTTCTGGTTTTGCATAAACTTTAATTGGATGTATTTACTACAGAAGTAGAGAAACTTATACTCACTTTGAGTGCACAATTAGCAGGAAAACCAGGCAGTTACAATTTGTATATGGAGAGCAATGGCAACCAGCTTGTATTTTCTCAGGAAATTTTTCTTTTAAATACTGTAAGTACAAAGTTCATCTCGCTTGGTCATCAGTTTACAATGTTTACTGATTAAAGAACATCAAATATAGCAAATATGTTTTGGAAGAAAGGCCACTCTCGTCTTCAAGGCTTAAAGTAGAACTCTGGGTAAATAAAATCTTAACCCTTGAGCGTGGGGCTACCGCATTGCAAGGGTTAAGTGTTCATTTTGTCTAGGGAGCTAAAATAACAAAGTTATTCTCATCAAAACCATGATCCTGGCTTGCACTTAGACTGGTCCTTTTAGCCTTGCTCCCCCTCAGCAGTGTATAGGACATGAGGATGCCAAGGGGCAATCTATCAGTGGAGCAGAGGAGACAGGCTGGAGGGAGTGGTCTAGGAGCCTATACTTGTGGCAATACGAGCCAGTCAGCTACACTCATTGCCACAAAAAAACAGAATTTAGCCTTAAACCTGGCTGTTAGTGAACTCCTCTGTTCCCCTAAATGCACTTGATGTATTTAATGTTCTTAATAGGAGCTGCTGGATAACCGTGTCTTCCATAGCCTGTCTAGGGGATTTTTGCAACCTGGCTGCCCCAATAGCACTTACCACCCACTGTGGTGATCGATAAAGCGAGATCTAGACTGTAGAGATGATGCTGAAGGGATTTTATTGTAAAACTTCAGGGAGAGAGGTTTAGGGCTTAGGACATCCATGGCAAAAATAGGACGGAACAGAACTCCAGACTCACCAGTTCCCTTTCAGTATTCCACAGTGCAGAATCAATAGGAGCACAGGGTGACACTGGGTATCTGAGCAACAGCTGAAGAGAGATAGGCATGAGATATTCAGTAGGAGAGTCATCACACTTGCTCCTGAGGTCCATTCCAGTAGCGGGCACCTCCATCAGCCATCAGCTTCTCTGGTTCCCCTCCTCAATCAACATAGGGGGCCTCCCCCAGGCTTGAGGCCTAGCTAAACATTTCCTGCAATTGAGCATTCCTGCCCCCAGCCTGGGCTGGACTCTAGACTAGACCAGAACTAAGCACCACTGGCCACTGGAATGCACTTTCCCAGAATGCACCACTGGCCATTAAACCACCAGTGATTGGCTGGTGAGCCACACACACTCATAATGTTCCCCATTGGCTTTCCAACACTGCAGCAGGGTCACACCCCACTCAGGCAGGTACAATCAATGTCAGAACACCTTGAATACACCAGATAAATGTCAACTATAAATCAGCCAGACTGACTACAGCACTGGCAACACAAAATGTCTAGTAGCCACTTCACAAAAGGTGGTAGGGGCTTCACACTATATGGCCAGAAGTGTGGGATGCCCCTCCAAATTATTGAGCTCAGGTGTTTCCAGTGAAGGGTACTGGTATTGCTGCAGCAATCAAAGACATTTTAGGCAACTGTGTACTTTTGTGGGTGATTCAGAATTTGTTTTAGAGCAGGTTAGTGATATTGACCTATTTTGATGGAACAACTCACAAGATTATTTTGTCTGTGGTTGTTCTCTTCAGGATTTTCCCATGTGAAATGATTTACTTGTGATTCATGGAGAGAACCATGCCATGCAGGAGATTAAAGTGGGGTATAAAACTATAGAAAGGTATACAGCATATGGCCAACTGGCTATCATACCTACCTACAGTGCGTGGCCAAATTAATGTGGATAGCCCTCCAATGATTGAGCTCAGGTGTTTCCAATGAATGGCGCTGTTAATGTGTATTTAAAGCCCAACTTTGTGTTTGTTTGTTTTGGGAACAATAGAAAAGGGTAAAAACCCTATGAGGGGAATTTATCAAAACTGGAGCAGACCAATCTGGAGCTGTTGCCCATGGCAACCAATCAGCTTCTCTCTTCAATTTGTCCAGTTAAGATTTGAAAATAAAAGAGAGAAGCCGATTGGTTGCCGTGCACAGCTGCTCCAGATTTTGTCAGCTCCAGTTTTGATAAATTCCCCTCTATGTGTTTATTTCCTTCTCTTTGTATAGAGTTGAGGAGGATTTCCTTCACTTCCGGTCCTAGAGATGCAACAGAACGTATACACGAGTGTTGGGATGCAGTATTTTTCTCATTTCTAATTTGGCACTTTTGTGATTCTGTGGGAAGCATGGGGCCGCAGTCAGTCTGTCTGTGCCTGTTAGTGTCCTCTGTACATGGAGTGTGCATTCTCAGTCACATGCTGTGTGAGCTTGTATCTGTGAGAGGTGGAATTCTGTGTTACAGATGTTTAGTGGCTCAGCCAATCAGCAGCGCTACCCAAAACTAGAAAAATGTTTTGACTATATATTTTACCTAATATTTCTAGATTTTTCCTATAACATGGCAAATCTTCAATTTTCTGGTCCACTTTCATGTAACTTTTGAGATCAATATCCACCACTTTACATTGCTCATCCATATTTGTGTTATTGCATAATATGTAGAAATGATAGATTAGCCACTAGATGGACGTCTTAGTATTTCTTAAAGGAGAACTATGGGGTCAGGGCTTTTTCCCATAGTAGAGTGAAGTAGAGTTCTCCTTTAAAGCCCATCTAGTGGGATAAAACTATACAAACACATACACAGGGTTATTCAGCAAAAGGGTGAAGAGTCTGGAGAAGGCTGGAGAAGTGAACAATCTAGGCCAACATACCTGAGGCGGAAAGTGAGCTGAATTGGAGAATTTATCCAAATCAGCTATTCTGGCCTAGATTGTTCACTATTTAAGAAGACAAGAAATACAGAAGTGCACTACCAAGTGGTGACTAAGCAAGAAAAAAATAAGGGAATATGACTTACCAGGGAGTGGGTACTAGCGCATTAGCAAAAGGTCAGACACCCTGGTCCGCATTTTTAGGAGCCGCACACCAAGTACCGCAACCCACATTTGTTTACCCTCACCTTACCCTCACCTGCACTAGGGGACATTTCTCCCAATTTTTTAGATTGTGCACTATTCCTGCCTTCTCCAGACTCTTCACCCTTTTGTGACCATAAAACCACCAGTGAATAACCGTGGTAGTATAATAGACTGGGTCTCAGGAGGTATGTCCTTTGCAGATAGCTACATTTGAAACTGAACAAATGGTTAACCAGCAAGAGGTAGACCAATGCAGAATACAGACCGTATAGAATTGTTTGTCACTGATATCTGTATCCCCAGGCTGTTAATTTGTCATGTTTTTTTAGATGTCGTCTCATTATTAAAATAATTGGTCTCAGGAGATCTTGCATTAGCTATATATTCTCCCAAGATCACCCATGACTGTGTGCATGTAGCAGAATGTCCTGCAGAAAATGCACTTGGGTTGTGGTGAAGCCAGTCTCACTGTCCGGACCAGAACCCTTTCCTTTTCCAAATCATTCTGAAATGGCAAAAATGACTTGGATCATGTTTTGTTTCTTTTGTTAAGAAGGTATGACACACAAATGTTGGGGTGTGAAAACTCGTCAATGGTTTTTCAATTGGGGTTGTGTCCGATGACAGCATGATGGGGAACTTTGACAACGGGGCAATTGTTTTTTTTTATTGAAAATATGTGTATTACTTTATTGGTGTAATCTAGGCCATCACATTGAAGTATTCACATTATTGTGTTTGGGGATCTCTAGTACTACCCTGTTTCCCCGAAAATAAGACCTACCCCAAAAGTAGGACCTAGTTTGGTGATAGTATGTGAGGGGGAACTTGCAGGAGAGATGGTATCAGCCTGCAGGGACATACTGTATCGGGATGACAGGGGACTCCTTCCGGCCGGCACAGTGACAGGGAGCACTCCAGTACCAAACTTCACCAACTGCTGTCCCCCGAAGGCACTGCTTAATGGTACCTTACTGTAATGTGCACCGGTAAATGGTACCATACTCTACCGCGCTGTCCACTGTCTGGTGTCCGCACTGCTGGTACCGCTGTCCGGTACTGCGACATGAAGGAGTGATACCAGATAACTTTGGATTGTTGTACATTTTGTTGCACATTAAAAAAAAGACCTAGTGTGTTTTTGTGGGGCAAAAAAAATATAAGACAGTGGGGGTGATTTACTAACCTAAACACACACACACACCAGGTGTGTGTGATTTTCACACAGCAAATTGTATTTATCAACCAAAAAGTCTCTAAAAGCATATTTCCACTAATGCCATATATGGAAAAATCATGCACATGATGCATATATAATGCTGCTTCACAGTTTAGACAAAAATGGTTAGCTCATGCATTTACATTCCTGCATTCATCAACGCAAGCAACATAACATAGAGCTAATTTACACCACATTACCTTGCAATTCATTGCAGGGCTTTGCACAACACACCTGCTGGGTGTGTACACACTACAAAGGTGTTTCGATTCCTCCCATAGATCATGCTGGGAGGGAACACACTACAGAGGTGTATACACGTTCGTGGTGTGTTTAAAAGGTTAGTAAATCAACCCCAGTGTGTTATTTTCGGGGAAACACGGTATATGTTATTCTATTAAAGCAAATGTCCAGTCAAAGCTTTTTCTTTTACCAATGTTTTATTAAAGTTTATGAAACCCTCAGGTATTTTTTTTTGCATATATATATATTAGGCTAGCAAGCAGTAGACATACAGGCAGTCCCCGAGTTACATACACCCGACTTACATACGACTCCTACTTACAAACAGAGGCTATTATTGTACAGCAAAGGTAGTTGTAATGCTACTGCACTCCACGACAACCCAACATTTTCAAAATCAAATTGTCAACAGGGACAGAAAGTGAGGTGAAATCTTCTGAACAGGGGCACACACAGCCAAACAAACTTTACAGGGGGTTATCCTTTTCCTATGCTATTCAAAAAAAACAACAAAAATTTTTTGGCTGGAGTTACACTTAAAACATTTACATGTTCCAACCTATATACAATGCTAGGTAGGTGGCATGTTTTTCACTAGGATGTGGAATCTAAGTGCCAGCGGAGTTCACCAGAGCTCCTGATGGTGGAGATGGGCTTGGCTGTGTGCTGACCCCAGGTCACAATACCTAGATTCACCCAACTCACCAGCCAACAGCCAAGAATGGTCGACAAGGCCAGTTCTGGACAGGTTGCAGAGACACACACAAGGGACAAAACAAAAATCAGGGACAGACGGATGACCAGGACTTCCAGGGACAATCTGAAGACTAGGATTGTTTTAGGGACAAGTCAAAGTTCAGGGCAGACTGAGGACAAGGATTTCCAGGGACCAGCCAACGGTCACAACACAGTTAAACTTCAAGGAATTCAGGTTCATTTGCAACCAGGAGGGCTCGGCATCTAGCTTAGGAAAGCGTTGCTCGGGCAGCGTGCCGTTCTCTGCCCTGGGTTTAGAGACAGGAAGAGGGGGGATCCACAGGAGTGGCCGCAAGCAGACTTCACTGATTGGCCGAGAAGCTGCATAAGAAACAGCAGGAGAGGTTGGCAGACGCCTAAAGCTGCCAGACTGGTGCAAGAGTGAGTCAGGTTCAGAGCACATGCCTGGAGGACTACAAACAACAGCACCGCCCTGCATGCCTGCAGAACCAGTAGTAAGAGGTCTGTATGTACTTATATGTACAATATTCAAAGTATTTTTCAATTAAGAACCATCCGTCCATTCTTTTTTATATAAGTCTTTGCCCTTTGATTGCAGTAGAGCGCTTACCATTTCTGTACCACAGTTGGCAATGAAAACCTAACAAAGGTTCTAACACTTTACATAAAGAAACTTTGGCTTGCTTACGGGGTCAGAATCCTATTACACTTATACTGTTATCCATCACCCTTTTTACAGCATTCCGTGTGATGGACTCCAGGAACTGGACAATAGCCACCGAATTAATATTGCTGGGATTTTCCACCAATCGAAATGTGAACCTGGCTTTGTTTCCATTGTTTTTTGTTATGTACGTCATCACGTTTGTTGGGAATGGCCTTATGATATTCATCATTTTTTTTAACCCTCGCTTACACATCCCGATGTACTTTTTCCTCTGCATTCTATCCGTTCTAGACCTGTCTTACTCTTCGACTGTTGTGCCAAAACTACTGGAAGACCTGTTGTCCGTACGTGGCCTCATCTCAATCAGGGGCTGCGCCATGCAGCTTTATATGATACTACTTCTTGGAGGTACTGAGTGCCTCCTGTTGGCTCTTATGGCTTACGACCGCTACGTAGCCATCTGCCGCCCTCTCCACTATACGGTCCTTATGAGATGGAGCGTTTGCTATATCCTCACAGCCTTCATGTGTACGGCGAGCTTTGTAATATATTTGCTCCCGTCCTTGTTGATGCCCCTAGAGTTGTGTTACCCAAACCAGATCAATCACTTTGTGTGCGAGGTTCT
Source organism: Nanorana parkeri (assembly GCF_000935625.1). Taxonomy (NCBI): domain Eukaryota; kingdom Metazoa; phylum Chordata; class Amphibia; order Anura; family Dicroglossidae; genus Nanorana; species Nanorana parkeri. Next base: position 32,452 of record NW_017308153.1, read on the forward strand.
AGCTGTCATTAAACTGGCATGTGGTAATATCTACCTGAGCGAACTGGTCATATTTTCGACCAGTTTTATTTCGCTTCTTCTCCCTTTTGTGTTTATTATAGTATCGTACGTTTGTATTATATGTTCTGTATTAAAGGTTCACTCCGCAGGAAGGTCGAAGGCCTTTTCCACCTGCACTTCCCACATTTCCGTGGTGTCTTTGTTCTTCGGGACCAGCATGATTATGTACTTTGGACCCTCATCTCAGTACTCGTCTAATCAGCAGAAATATGTCTCATTATTTTATGTGGTTGTGTCACCGATGTTAAATCCTCTTATCTACAGTTTGAATAACAGGGAGGTTAAAAGGACGTTTGTGAAAGTGTTTTCAAGCTTGGATGTTTCTCGTTAAGGGGATGGTTTTGCCCGCAGTGACACTAAGCTCAGGAGTTAAACCTTAAAAGTAACTCCAAGTCCTTGAACTATTAAAAGTAACTCCAAGTCCTTGAACTATTAACAACACTGTATCTTATTTGTGTATCACTCGGCTGTAGATCCTCCAATCATCTCTGACACTGTCCCAGCCTAATAGCCCGTACTTCTCATTTGTATTCCCAAGAACCTGGTACACCTCACACAGAAAATTATTTCTATTTTCAATTACTGAGCAATGGAACTAAACCATAATTTATATGAGAAAGCTGATTTTTAACCCCCTTCTTGTCACTATTAAGGAAAAGATTCAAGCAAATACATAAAATACAAATATATAAAAGATTCTGTTACGAACCAGTCTTGGAGTGACACTAAACTCATGAGTTATTGTACCATAACTATTACTAACAATGTATCTTATTTGTGTATCACTCGGCTGTAGATCCTCCAATCATCTCTGAATTGGTGCTGACACTGTCCTTCCTTCTGGAGGGGGGCTACGTCTGTTCCCCATGGTCCCTGTGTGTGTTGTAAAGTAGTCACCGCTCCAAGCTCCCTCCCGGGATGGACTACAATCTCAATATAAATTAGTAAACTAAACATGATATTACCGATACTGATGTGCTACCGAAATGTTCTGCTTTATATCAGGAGTGCCCATTAGGTCAATCGCGATCTACCAGTCGATCGTAAAAAGCGAACATTGGTAGAAAGCGATCGGCTCACTGTCCAAAACTCCCTCCCATGGTGCTAGTGCGGCTGAATGTGTCAGACACTGCAGACGGGAAGAGGCACACTCCCCGTGTGCAACATCGGCCACACAAGCACCGTGGGAGGACAGGGCGGCCGGCGCACATGAGGAGACCTGGGAAGCTGCTGCAGTGCAGGTAAGGAAAGAAAGCCAGGAGAGAGAGAAGAGAGAGCGTGAGGAGAGAAGAGACAGTCAAGAGAAAGGGCCGGTTCACACCACAAAGTCTGCGTTCCAGAGCCTTCGGCTTTGCAGCATTTTTGCAGATCGCACTGGACCGGAAATGAAGGTACTAATGTGCCTGTGTTTCGGGTGCGGGCGATCGCACTGTGGGCGGGGGGCGTGGCTGTGGTGCAACTGACTTCAATGCACCGTCACGCCACCTCCCGCCCCTGAATGCAGGGAGCCGGCCGGCTTGCGTTCCAGAGGCCGAAAGCTCTGGAACACAGACTTTGTGGTGTGAACCGGCCAACAGAGAGACAGCAGAGAGAGAGAGAGAGCGTGGAAAAAGAGAGGCAGTAGTCCCAGTCTTTTAAATAAAGGTGTTTTTTCGTTGGTAGATCTCACTGAGCTCCTCATTTGAAAAGTAGATCTCCAGAGGAAAAATTGTGGGCACCCCTGGTGTATATCATTTGTGGACTACAACTTATCTTTAATGATAGCTGCAACTTTCAGGCCAACGTACAAACTGTATAGTTATTGGTAGCTTCTGTTGGCCTTCTAGAGAACACCTGGATGTATTGGAGCTTGAATCGCCCATAAGCATCATAAGACTCCTTTTTATTTGTATCATGATCACTGTACACCTGAACTGGAAGAAACACAAGAGATGAGCAAATCTCAGGGGTTTCCCATTCTGGAATTTCGGTGCACTTGGAAAAATTTTGGCAAACCTTTTCCATTTTGAAAGAGTGCACTGGATTCATGGGGACTGTAAAATTAAACTGTTTCTAAATCCAAGAACAAAAATGTCATACATTGCAGTTTACCAGTTAGAAGGCAGTTCCATTTCCTCTTCCCCTTTCTTCTCTCTCCCTTCCCCTCCCCACCAATCTCACAAGAGCGGGAAATGCTATGTGCTTTCAGCTCCCTGATTTCTAGTGGTTCGATGAGGCAGATTTATCCGAGTTCAAGCCGGGATAGGACAAGATAAACTGTTCATACCAACATTCTGTTATCCCATACTGGTGATATGTGTTTGATTTCCCTTATCTGCTCCACTGTTATACATTTGTACTTATTGTTTTTGTATTGCATTGGAAAAACTTAAAATAAATAATTTATTTAAAAAAAAAAAGAAGGCAGTTCCATTATTTTTTTTAGGCTTTTATTCCTGGTGATCCTGCCAGTAACACATCTCCTGTCCTAGGGTGAGAAATCTCAGTCACTGCACTGTATCTATGGAGGACCGGCGTGGTCATCCTAGGACAGGAGGTTTGTTAGGACTACAGAACACATCTCAGTAAAAAAAATTGTCTTGGCATTGGAGGTCGGTCGGAGAAAAAAAAATGTGTTCCTTGCTGGTGGTCAGTGGGGGGAAAATCTCCCATCATCAGTTATCAGTGGAAGGAAAATAAATGCCTGACATTGTTGGTAAGTAAAATTAACAATATTCTTGTGAAGAGAGTCAGCAGAAGTAATAACGCCCTGGCCTTGATATCTGTGGGAAATGGGGAGGGGATTGGTGTCAGATGGGGGGATTTAAAGGAGAATTATGAGGCGAGTGATTTTCACTCAGCCTCATAATCTGAGCCGACCTGTGACAATGATACTGTCACAGGTCGGCTCAGTAGATCGGGAAGTAAGCGAACACATACCGGCGCTCGCTCACTTCTCGATCTATCCGTGTAGAAAGCCGTGACTGTCACTCACGGCTCCCTGCAGGGATCCCTTCCCTGTCCGATCCTCCATCGCTGACGGGGGAGGGGGCGGGTACAGCTGGCTCTGCCTCTAGATAGGCAGAGCCAGCTGTCACTCACGCAGCTGGGTGGATCCGTTCCGGCTGCGGCGTCTCAGTCTACCGCGAGCTGTAGCTGCCAATATACTGAGCTTTGCTAGTTTGTGTCATCCCGTTACCCTTAGGAGAACATTATGGAAAAGCCCTAACCCCATAGTTCTCCTTTAAGATTGTTCAGAGAATTTGAATTAGTTGCAAGGTACTCTTGAATGTATTATTTACTTATTATAAGTGCCTACAATTATAATTTTTAACTTTGTTTTGATAGGAAATGTCTAAAATACTTTAGGACATAGGTACAGTAGATAGCAAATGAACAATGCATCTTGCTTCTTGCTCTTCCTAGGACATAGCAGTGTTAGGATCTATGTGGCTTTGAGTAGGGGGTCACAGCATCAGCCCACGAAAAAAAAAATCCCATAGGGCCCTCGTGCAGCTGCACAATTCTGGACATGTGGGTTGGACCACCCATGCTCCTCTGTACAGGTGCGTGTATCAGTATGACACTGAGGCTAATCATATACATGAGATGATGGCCATATAACCTGACCCCACCAAGTGATCATTCTTCAGTGCAACTCCTACATAAATATTTGTGCTAATTTCAGCTGAATGAGCATAGTTCACTGACCAGACATATACACTGAGTGGCCAGATTATTATTACCCCACATCAGTACTTGGTTGGGCCGCCTCGTGACTCCACGAGATGATGAAAGGTGATGAGGGGCATATAAAACTGTCAACAACAGAAGGGGTAACATAGTTGGCCAATCACAATCTGACCATGAAATCCCCATCTAGTACTATATCGGCTGAACATTTTCCAGAGTCTCTGAGCTAATCAGGCGTGATTGATTAATAAACCTTGTGTAGAAATACTCTGCTGGGTGGGCTGATTTTTTTCGTTTTGAAAAAGTAGGGACAGTTTAACTTCATTGAGTTTTTTTGTTGTTAATCTCTGCGTTCCGTTGGAGGGATTCCCTTCAGTTCCTGCCACAGACAAACTATAGTAATTAAGAGGAATTCTCCCCAATGTGAAGGAACATCCTCTCTTGTCCCAGAATCAGGTGTCCTCATTGGTAGATTTCCTCCAACCTCCTGTTCTGCTGGAAACTCTAAAAATGTGTAATCCAGTCACTTTCTGTCCTGATAACAAAAGTCTTATAGAAAAAAAAAAGGTTAATCCCTCCAGTGATGATACAGACTCCAGCTATCAAAACCTGACAGGTTCTAACCCTCACAATATAAACACTGTCATGCAAGCCAGTGACATAGTCTAGCACCTCTGGGTCTTTATGGAGCATGTGATCAGCTTCCCTGTGACAGTGGTCAAACCTAGCAGCCAGTTGCTAGGCCTGGGCACTGTCACATGACCAACTGAGTGATGTCACCCCTCCCCCGGGTCACCAACATCACTGATTTTAGTGCCAGCTGAGGCAAAGTAAGGAGCAGCAAGAAAGAGCAGGTAAAGTGAGTATAAAAGGGTCATTGGGGGTCAGGGATCCCTTAAGACGCCCATACACTGCTCGATTCTCGTACGAGAATCGGGCGAAATCCCGCGATCGTACGAGAATCGAGCAGTGTGAACTAAGACGTGCGACCGTTTCTACTGTACGGTCGCACGTCTTTTGTCGAGCCAACATGCTAGAAAACCAGCCATCATCGGAAGCCCGCCCCTCAGCGGGGCGGGCTTCCGATGATCGCAAGTACGATCTGCCCGTCCAAGGTGGGCAGATCGTACGGGCTTTTAATGAGCATACGACCATCGCAAGACAAAAGTCTTGCGATGGTCGTAAGGTGTACGGGCACCTTTACAGAGATACCGTGTATGGTGTTTCTTTAACTTTCTCCTTCTTGCACCCACGTGCTTTACAGAGTGCCTTATAAAACATAACAAGCTCACACAGAATCACACTTAAAATGACATTAAACTCCGGAGTTAAATCCTAAAAATACATTCAAGTACCTGAACTATTAACAACAATGTATCTTATTTGTGTATCACTCGGCTGTAGATCCTCCAATCATCTCTGAATTGGTGCTGACACTGTCCTTTTTCTGGAGGGTGACTACTTTTGTTCCCCGTGGTCCCTGTGTGTGTTATAAAGTAGTCACCGCTCCAAGATCACTCCCGGGATGGACTACAATCTCATGTTTAGTTTACTCATTTATACTGAGATTGTAGTCCATCCCGGGAGTGAGCTTGGAGCGGTGACTACTTTACAACACACACAGGGACCATGGGGAACAAAAGTAGTCACCCTCCAGAAGGAAGGACAGTGTCAGCACCAATTCAGAGATGATTGGAGGATCTACAGCCGAGTGATACACAAATAAGATACATTGTTAGTAATAGTTATGGTACAATAACTCATGAGTTTAGTGTCACTCCAAGACTGGTTCGTAACAGAATCTTTTATATATTTGTATTTTATGTATTTGCTTGAATCTTTTCCTTAATAGTGACAAGAAGGGGGTTAAAAATCAGCTTTCTCATATAAATTATGGTTTAGTTCCATTGCTCAGTAATTGAAAATAGAAATAATTTTCTGTGTGAGGTGTAGCAGGTTCTTGGGAATACAAATGAGAAGTACGGGCTATTAGGCTGGGATCCTCATGGTACGTGGCAGAGACAAATGATTTCCCTTGTGCACGCCGCTTTTATAATTGACTTGTAAATTAAAACAAAAATATCTCTAACAGTTCAGTGATTGAGAGATAAAACACTTCTCCCAAGATGCACAAAGGCCTCAGCTCCCTCTGCGGCATCCACCAAACACGATTCATTTCCTGCAAAGGGAAAGTATAATGGCTTTTGGCCGTTAGTTCAGAGTTTATCTCCCAAAATGTAACTCATATGTTTATTAATATTTGTTTAAACATTATTGTACGTTGAAATATTAAATACAAAGTAACTTTATGGAACCAGCATGCTGGTTTTCTCATAAGAACATCCATCATACATGCTTGTGGGAGACCTGAGTATACGTATCTAATCCAGGTGGCCCATCTCTGCTAGGAGAGAGGGAAGGGGAGCACTTCCAACTGACTCCCTCTCAACTCTGATCTCTGCTATTCAGATCACTAGATAGTAACAGTCATAGGTGTGTTACACAGCCTCCAAAAAAGCTTGGAGCTTTACAACCGGCACCTTCTTGTGGTAGATATTAAACATTATAGAGTGTTTCTAAATGACATAATCAAATAAATATAAAAGCAAAATGAAAATGTTATTTCACACAGATTTTAAATTCTCCCTCAAGTGTTCATCTATAAGGAAAAGTGATTAGTATTCTTACTTAAAGGAGAACTATGGGGTCAGGGCTTTTCCCCATAGTAGCGTCCTCCCGTGACTCAAAGCTCAGTGCACGGAGACGCCGCAGCCGGGACGGATGCCGACAATACTGTCTGGATCCACCCAGCTGCGGGATTGACAGCTGTCTCTGTCTAACCCACACCCTCCCACCTCCGTTTCGCCAGTCAGCGCTGGAGGATCGGAGCAGGGAGGGGGGATCCCTGCAGGGAGCTGTGATCTCTGCAGGGACAGGATCGAGAAGTGAGCGAGCGCCGGTATGTGTTCGCTCATTTCCCGATCTACTGAGCCGACCTGTGACAGTTTCATTGTCACAGGTCGGCTTAGATTATGAGGCTTAGTGAAAATCACTCACCTCATACTTCTCCTTTAAAGGATAACTGTATTTTCTCGTGAGGTTATATTTTTAAGCCCAAATCCGGGAATAATTAAATAAGCTTCCCTTGCAGTGGGTTCCCCCTCACTGCATGGATTAAAGGCTGGCTGAGTCTAGGGGTAGAGGAATAAGGTGTGATACTTAGGGGTCTATTCACGAAGCTGCCGAAGGATCTGGCCGTAGCTTCGGCCCCAGCACCCCTTCGGTTAGGAAGCTTCCGTGTCCTGGGCACCTGGAGGAGACTAAAGGCCAGCCTCCTCACCACCGACTATGGACCTTGGACTAAAAATAGGTTGTCTTTGGGAAGTGGTTACAAGGGGGCATTGGGACTTCGTCTTCCTCTTGGTATGGGGTGCCATGTTTCCCCAATTACTAGAGACGCTGTGGACTATGTTATAGGAGGCCATCTTATGAGCCAGTATCCATGTTTCACAAACCCTATCACCCAGTTCTGAACTGACTGTGACAATATGGAATGCAGCAGCACACAAGGGTTAACTCTGGACCTGGACTCCTAGTTGAATTGTTAAAGTCTGATTGTCCATTTGCGTGATTGTGTTAATAATGGGATTAATATAACTCTGACACTAGATGTAGCTGAGTAAATTAGCATGCTACAGACACTTATCACTTACTCCCATCATACCTATTTGTGTTTATTCTCACCCCATTCTGTGTACATAATTTGACTATTCAAACCATCAAGGCTTAAAGGGCAGAAGATTGATATCGGCTCCGGACTTCCATGCACTGGGGAGGGATGATTGCTTTTAAAGGCCATAATGACTGCATTTGGGACCTGATGGAACACTTTGGATTGGGATGATAGCGAGAGGAAGCTGTGACTTTAGCGGACATAGCCAGCAAGGGTACTAAGATCTGTTACACTCAGCTTATTCCTTGCTTTGGTACGCTCCAAACCTCACCTCTTCTCTTCAATGTTCCAGGTTGTGGACAGACCCTCAATGTCCTCACATACAATGCAGGACTGTTTCAACTCCCAGCTGGAGCATCTTAGAGAAGTAGCTTTGGGGGACTGGTTGCACAGACAGGGAGCCTGCCAGAGTGGGAAAAAAGGGATTGCTTTAAAGTCTATGTAGAGAGAGTTAGTTTGGTATTCTCTGCTCTGCAGAGCCATATTGTTCTAAATTATCAATTTTCTTAATCCATTGTGCTAAAGGTATTCATTTTAAAAGTGTTCTGCTAGGTTTGTATTTGTTTCAGCATTTACATTTTTGGGGGAGGTACAGTATATTTTAGTTTCTGTTGATAAGGCCCAGCAGAAGGCAGCAATAACAGCAGGCGGTGCACCGCGTGATTGCGGACTACATTGGGCTCAGGGTTGATTCAGACACTATGAGAAGTGAGGATCCCATGGATCACTGTGTCTCCAGGCTGGACCATTGGCCAAAGCCAATATGCACTGAGCCCTGGCTTGCCCTGCAGCCAGTGTGCTGTTCAAGAGCGCCTTCAGTGCAGCAGGAGGTTTTGTTTACAGAGAGGCAAATCTGCCTGTCCCCTGCTGTGGGCTACCTCACATTTAATAAACAGGCAGTGGTGGATTACCAATGGCTACAAAACTTCTGCTGCTGATTCTACAAACTATTATTTTAAATGTCACCTGCCAAAAAACAAGATTTGCAAAACCCTAGACTAATCAAACCTAGGCAGACTCACCCATACCTAGTAACCGAGACTCTGTTCTCTAATGGTGAAAGCATTTCCCAATCAGAAGAGGAAACATGTTGCTGAGATGTGAAGGTCTCTTTCACAAAGGATCTTCATTGCAGTAGAAGGTGAGCAAAGGTGAGTTCACAGCGAGAATGCCCATGGAGCCAGGACTTCACTATGAACCTAAGATGCTCCTGTAGAGACAATGATAAATGCATCAGCTACTGATAAATGGCTACCTACCAGAACTGTAAATTGGAGCAGTGTTCAGGGGGAAGCAGTGGTCTGACTCTCTTTGTTCTGCCAGCATAGGGTATTTCATCCCTTGCTGCAGAACTTGGCAGTAAAAGAAAGAAAACAATTAAAAGATCAATATTAATTTCTGTTTTAGCAACCTGATTGCATTACAGTAACAAATAACGAGGGTCCAGTTGGGCTTTAAAGTAAACCCTTTATTAAAAGGCAGACAGAATCAAACACTGCGCCAGCAGATTTTGGTTCAAAAGAGTATTAATCAGTGATGTTCAGGAGTGCAGGGCGATAACGGGGCGGCTCTCACCAGGTTCAGAACAACCTCAGCACTGCAAGACAAGACACAGAGAGCGCCTCCATTGCATAAAAATTTTTTAATAAACTAATAAAAAATGGTATAAAGGTACTCACAAAGGACGAATAAAAACAGGCTGGAACACCCCCAATTGGTTCTGAGGAAGGAGGCGTGACCTCTGAAACGCGTAAACCACTTCACTACCAGGGAAGACGAACAGCCAGTGGATATGCACCTTTCGTTCTGACCCTTTTATGCCTGTTTTTATTCGTCCTTTATACCATTTTTTATTAGTTTATTAAAAAGTTTTTATGCGATGGAGGCGCTCTCTGTGTCTTGCCTTAATAAAAACCCTAGGATATTTAATGTAGTGTAATAGAGAGGGATTGCTGTGATTGTTTTTGAATAAACTTTCAGCTGGTAAGCCACGCATGTCACTGCAGCTCTATCCATTTGACATTCCACAATAGATTTGCAAGAATTCCTTTCATTTCTAGAGATGTAGCCGGCCAATCTGCAGGAGGCGCTGTCATTGAAACGGGCAGTAGGCGCTCCTAGGAGAGGTTGTGTTTCCTATGAGCAGGTCTTAGTGAAGTTCAGATGATGATGTTGGGTTGGGAGCATACATCATGGGGTGACAGCGTTCTTCTGTTCACCGAGACAGAACTGTCAAGCAGGATGTCCATTGCAAAGCTTTTACTTTTAGGATTATCAGGTGCAACTGCAGGCAATGCTGGCCTTAAGGTAGGGACAGCCTCAGTATATTAAACATAGGGGAACATAGCCTACTTTTGGTTTTTTTTGTTTATTTAAACTTTAATGGGGAAATAATCAAAATTAATTTGTCAAGACATTATAGTTAAATGTAGCTGAAAGGCTGACATCGACAGCTGCCATCCCTGTCTGTTTCCTATACCAGGAACACCAAAAGCAAGGCAAAATGATGTAGGGATGTAGTATTTTTCCGAATAGTTAGCTCAGATGTGTTCTGGCTTGGTGTGTGGCGTGAGAATTCTCAGTCACCTGCAGTGTGTTGAGCTTACTCCAGCAGGGTGTGCTACAGCTAACATTTCATAAGGGTGTTTAATACCTGGCCAATCAGCAGGTTTGGGGGATCTGCTGTGCATGCTGTGAAAGCTATTAAATTCCTGAGGCACCTCTTGGCACATGGTCTTCCCTCCTGGGATGCATCTGTAACCACCAGTCTAGTCCTTAGGCCTGAGGGTCTAGGGATATGGGAAGTTGTGGGGATCTCCCCTTCTAAGAGGTATCCCTAAATTACTGTCTGTCATGGAGTACTGTGAAATCTTAAGGAAGCAGTGCTGCAGTTGTCGCTCACATGGAGGTGGTGAGAGACTGACTGGGGAAGATGAGGAAGTCACACAGGAACCATTTCTGCCCTGCTTTGAATGCTAAGACTGAGCACACACAGGAACCTCAGTTGCAAGGAGCCAATATTCAAGTTATTTATCCAGTAAAGTCCTATAAGCGAGGGACCCAGAAAGCTAGAAGGTTATACAGAAGACCAAAGGACTGGGCTTTGATGTTATTCTACTGGTATCCCATGCTACCTTCACCCTCCTTCCCTATTCTTCATCCCCATGCTAATACAATCTTATGAAATCTATTCATAGTGACTGGCGCCCATCATTCATGCCACCCAATGACAAGAACCTGACCCTGGGAAGGAGGCACCTAGAACATGTATTACTAATTAAGAGGATCTGGAACATTAGGACTGTCACTACAGTTTAACCAAGTGGCCATGTATCTTAACTATGTCCCTGGTGGGTACCCCAAGTAGTGCTACAAAGATTATTGGTGGTCCTGTGATTATTAGGCATTAAACTTCCTCTGTTTAGGTATACTAAAAACAAGGGATCAGTGCAGTGATATCAGCAAAATTGATGTTGTCGTGAAATGTCCATTGTCTGCAAAATTTTGCATTGAGCAGAAATGTAATTCCTCATTGCTTCTTAGGCAACATTTGATTTAAAAATCTACTTTCCCCCCTTTTTTGAATTTGTACTACACCGTCCGAAACGGTAATTGGCTACAGTCTTGCACCTGACCAATAGAACCGAACACGGGGGTGTTCGTCTCATCCCTAATGAGGAGCTCTTTTTCTGGGCACAATAACAAGTAAAACGTTAGATAAAATGAGCCTAAGGAACCTTTAAAGCCTATTATGCCTATATAAACCCCCATAAACCACCTTCATCTTCCTATATACTGCAATTAATTTCACATCTTCCTTATATTGTAAAGCGCTGTGCAAATTATTGGATGTCACCCCACCTAATGACTTAAAAAACAAGTGTACATATACAGTCATGGGCAACAATATTGCCCCCCCCTGCAGTGGACATAGGAACATTTAGATCTCTGGACATGGACATGTAACCTTGAGATTGTCCATGTTTTTCCATAAAAACTTGGAATGCAATTATTTCTTGCAATTTGGGTGCAAATACCTTTGTCCAGTCCATTGTTGGAATTTTGCGTGGAATTTGTCAGATTTGGCTTTTTGTCTCCACTTTTTTTGTGTCATACCAATACAAACAAAAGAAATAAACATGAGAATGCCGAAACATTTGTAATTGAAACAATTTTCTGCGTGAAGCTGTGCATTATCTGACAGAAATGCAGAGGTGCCAATATTTTTGGCCATGGCTGTATGTCCCCACTGAGTAGTAAGAGACATCTCCAGAGCTTCTTTGAATGTGTTACAAGGACTTACGTGAAACAGATTGCAAAATACAGGCAAAAACAATCTCACCCAAAGTGAAAGAAAATTTTAGCAAGAAGTCATGATAAAGCCAAGTGAAAGGAGGAAGGGGGAATGTTATTAGATTATGTAGAAGAAATGTGAAGACAACTGTATGATATGTTATGAACCCTTTGATCATAATCCATAAAAATATCCTGGGACCATGAAAACAAAAATCAATGCTGTCTTACAATATCCCTACCAGAAGCGTTGATTCTGAAGAAATAATGGGATTAGCTCCATGATGAGGAATAACATCCCCACACGTTTTATGGACTTGCATAACAATAGGGGGGGGGAAACATGGGAGGCCTATTGTCTTAGGAAGGGGCGTATCTGCCGCGAGGCAAACAAGGCGTTTGCCTCGAGCGGCAGATTCCGGCAGGGCGGCAGATGTACCGGCCCGCGGCCCAATTGCGGCCCGTGAGCCGGTACTTTGTGGCCAGCAGCCAGCTCACAAGTCAGGTACGCGGTCGAGGACCGCGTATCTGACTTGCGGGAGCAGCTACAAGGTTTGCATCTCTGTCGGATGCAGACCATGTAGCTGAGTCTGCCACGGCACTCGGATCCTCTCGGCCAGCTCTCTTTCAGTGAACGCTGGCCGAAAGGATTGTGCTGGATCGATTGGGAAGGTCTGCAGCAGACCCTACCAATCGACCACCGATAACCGGGACCGCCGAGCCGCCTCACAGCCTCCTCCCTGCAACGCAACAAGGTAAGCAGGAGAGTGGGCTCAGGGGGGGGGGCGCCCGAGTTTTGTCTTGCCTAGGGCAGCCCCAAACCTAAATACACCACTGGTCTTAGGTGTGGATAGCTCACTTGAAATGATTGGTAGATGAATTGACACAAAAATATGTCTATTGATGAGAGATTACCCCTCATTTGTATTAGACATGTTGGATATTTTGGATAGACCGAAAAGTGCAATCATCCCAGAGGACAGTTTACTTGTGGAGGTGGATGTGGAATCACTTTGCATGTCCATTCGGCATGGAGTGGGAGCACAATCAGTAGGCCAAAGGGTACAAAAAATACATTTTCTGGCAGAAACTCAAAAGGTTCATCATTGTATGTTTAGAACTTGCATTGAGAAACTACTCTTTTTTTTTTAAGCAGAAAGGGTGTAGCCATGGATGCTGCCCATGCGCGTGTGCCTGTTTGCATCTGGGATGAAGGATGAGGGATGAACTTGACTTTAAGAGACATGTAAACGTGTGTCTTTGCTACATGGATGATGTGCTGGTGTTGTACAACAGCACCGCACACGAGTTGGCATCCTCCATTTCACATCTAAATCAAAATAGAAATATGAATATTGATTTATAAATACGGACAAGATAAGAATTAATCTTTGTACTTTGTGATTTGTAAGACAACAAACTGAAAACTACCACCATTAGGGAACCAACGGTTGCTCCACGCCACCAGCATTCATCCATGCCCTTTAAAGGAGAACTATGGGGTCAGTGCTTTTCCCCATAGTTCTCCTCAGGGTCACGGGAGGACATATACTAACATCCTCCCGTGACCCAAAGCTCAGTATATATCGTGAGCTACAGCTCGGGGTATACTCAGACCGCCGCAGCCAGGACGGATCCCGACATTACTGTCGAGATCCACCCAGCTGCGTGAGTGACAGCTGGCTCTGCCTATCTAGAGGCAGAGCCAGCTGTGCCCGCCCCCCTCCCCCATTCGTTCCACCAGTCAGTCGGAGAGGGGGGGAATCCCTGCAGGGAGCTGTGACTGACAGTCACTGCTGTCTGCAGGGAGATGATCAAGAAGTGAGCGAGCGACGGTATGTGTTCACTCACTTCTCGATCTATTGAGCCGACATGTGACAGTTTCATTGTCACATGACGGCTCCATCTATGAGAATTAGTTATTTTAATTATAGAGCAGTACTAAAGGCATTCTCTGCATTAAGGCAAAAACACCTAGCACTTTTCTCACACCCCTGTGTCTGCCCCCCACTTCCCGCAGCTGAAATTTTCCTCCACTGCGACCAGGAAGAGACTTGGGGTTCTCCAAACTTCCTGGTTGTGGGGGAAGGGTACTGAGGGCAAAAGAGCCATAGGCTCCTTCTGCCATCAGTCAAGCTCTGATTGCAAGGATGGCGGTGTGGACTGCCGCACGCTGTGTGTGTGTGTGTGTGTCTATGGATGCACACAGCTAGATGCGGGCACGGCCGTGACCGTGCACGTACGGGGGCCTCCATGGCAGTCAACTAGCTGTTGGAGGCACCTATATGGGAGGGGCGGGGCTAGGAGTCTGGATACCACTAGAAAACGAGGAAATAAAAAAAATAAGAATAATACATTTTGTTGCAGTAAGTCTGGCCCCAACGAACAAGATCATTAAAAAAAAAAGGTTTAATGTTGCTTTAAGGAAGATGCCATCTCAAAATGCCTGCACTAAGAGGAGACAAGAGTAGGATCGTTCAACAAAAGAAGCCATATTATATAAATGTTTTAAACTCACTCCCCCCCCAGGAATTTATAATGAAATCATACTTCAGGCGTTCCTCTAAACTGACTATTCTGTATGAGTATCTGTGGCATATAAAAGGAAAAGTCTCATATACATTTCATAATCAGGAAAATTATTTTTGAATTTGCTTGAACCCAGGAAATCCATGCTTTTTGACTTTACAATGTATGTTCACTGCATGTGCCTGCCTTGTTAAATGCTCAGGATGGGCCTTGAGAATATTACATTATCATTCTTTGAAGCCCAGAAAAAGTTCCTTTAGGGAAATTTCCCACATCCCTAAACATAGGAATGTCAGCCTGCCACTATACTTATGGAATCACTCTGCACCACCCCCAAGAAGATGAGTGCTAATCAAGTTATAGTTGGTCTCTTTTTTTTATGGAATGCTTTTTGCTGATATAAACTGAAAGTTCAGTTGTGCTTTAATGTACTCTACAACGGCTTGGCTACAACCAATACATTGCCATCTAACAATGATTTTACATTAGAGATAAGGCAAATATTGGAATGTTTCCAAATGTTCTTTGTAATTTTTAAAAAAATTCATGAAGACTTACAGGGTTAATCACAGAAGGGTGAAGGGTTTGGAGAAGGTCAGAGAAGTGAACAATCTAGGCCAAAATCGCTGATTTGGAAACATTCTCCAATTCAGCTCACTTTCCGGTTTAGCTATGTTGTCCTAGACTGTTCACTTCTCCTGCCTCCTCCAAACCCTTCACCCTTTTGTGAATAACCCTGTTAAGGTGGCCATACACTCTACAACCATCGCAAGACCTTAGTCTTGCGATGGTTGTACAGGGATTAAAAAAACGTACGATCTGCCTATCTTGGACAGGCAGATCGCACTCTCGATCATCGCAAGCCCGCCCCCCTGAGGGGCGGGCTTCCGATGACCGCAATGCTGAACGGGCAGTGTGCGCACACCGGCCCGTTCGGCATTTGTCTCCCGAGCACCGTTCTAACCAGCCGAGAATCGTACGATTCCCGGCTGGTTTTCGAACATGCTGGTTCGACAGAAGACGTGCGACCGTACAGTAGAAACGGTCGCACGTCTCCGTTCACACTGCTCGATTATCGTACGAAAAACCGATCGCATACGATTATCGTACCATAATCGTGCAGTGTATGGGCACCTATAGGCCTTATATGTTTGAGAACACTTCACTTGCAGCTTACATTTTAATTGGTTTCAGGATATTTAATTATGCTCCACTAATTGTTATCAGTTAGAGGTAACTGTCTCAGTCTCAGTGTGTTCAGTCTCATAGCAAATAATTATTCTCAGGAGTTTTATAATATGATATAAATGCTCTAAAATAATTGCTATTCTGTCAGTTGTGGAATGGATTATAGAGAAGAACATGATACATTTCCAGTGTAAATTTCATGTTACTGAGCACTTCTATCTCCATGGAATATTCAGTTTTTTTTAAAGCAGGTTATTGCTCTCTTTTTTTATTTAGATGAAACAACCCACGAGGTAGATGTCTTCTTTCCTTACTTTGCCTGTGGTTGTAACCTTTAAAATTTTACCTTTTAAAATGGTTTGCTTGTGATTTCTGAAAAGAACTATACCAAGAAAGGGATAAAAGAGGTACACAATAAGGTTGTACACTATCTGGATACAGGTTTGTGGGCTCCTGGCAATCACACCTACACTCTATGGCCAAGAGCATGTGGAATAATAAGTATTTCCAGTTAACGTTGCAGCATACAAAAACATTTTAGACAATTGTGCTCTTCCCACCTCATGACATCAATTTGGTGAAGAATCTTTTCTGTTTCAGTATTACTGGGATCCACAAGGAAAAGGTTTGATGATTTGGTGTGAAGGAACTTGGGTGGAGTGCACAGAGCCCAGGGAAGGTGAGGAAGATGGAGCGGGAGCCTAAGCATATGCAGGGAAGTGTTGCTGAGGAGTGAGGACAGAGAGAAGCTGCAGCTGGTTGTGTTCCACTTTGAAAGCTGTAGAGGAAGAACCAGACATAGTTTACATTAGTTCTCTTTTAACAATTAACACGGACATGAAGAATAAGACCATCGCAGTGGAATTCATTTTGGGGGGATTATCCAATGATCTGACTGTAAACCTATTATTGTTTGTATTGCTTTTCTGGATTTATTTGCTAATCATTATTGGAAATTGTCTCCTCATCCTCGTGGTCATTATTTATCCCCATCTGCACAGTCCCATGTACTTCCTCCTAAGCAATCTGTCCTTTATTGATGTTTGGTGTTCATCGGCCACTCTGCCCCGTCTCCTGGTGGATCTTCTTTCTAGTTGTAGGAGAATTTCACTGGCTGGCTGCCTCATACAAATTCATATGATACTAATAATGGGAGCCATAGAGTACCAGCTACTCGCACTCATGGCCTATGATCGATACCTGGCCATCTGCCGCCCACTTCATTATCCAACTCTTATGAGGTGGAGCGTTTGTTATCGTCTCACCAGCCTTGTGTGGATATTTAGCTTCATGATTGTTATAGTTCCATCTATTGCCATGCCAGTAACATTATGTCATCCAAATCACATTAACCACTTTATGTGTGAGGCTCTAGAAGTATTACAGTTGTCATGTGACAAGAACTATGTTAAAGAACTTTCAATATTCTTTCTCAGTTTTATTACTATTGTCTTGCCGTTCTTATTAATTATAGCTTCATATGTTTGTATTTTATTCTCCATATTAAAGGTTCATTCTACAGGAAAATCTAAGGCCTTCTCCACGTGCACCTCTCACATAACTATAGTTGTTTTATTTTTTGGAAGTGGAATGATCACGTACTTAGGCTCGTTGTCCCACCCTTCACCAAATAGACGGAAATATGTTTCTATGTTTTATGTAGTTGTGCCCCCCATGTTCAACCCTATTATTTACAGCTTGAACAACAGGGAAGTGAAAACAGCTTTTTCAAAATGCTTTAAGAAGTTGCAGATTAGGTATTAAAGTGGACTTAACATCTGCTGTATTCTTCACCTTATGTGCATGTATGCCAAGTAATGTGTCAGTGTAACACCTCCAGGTATGTATCACCTCTCACAGAATTCTCCATGATAATGCATTCCTCGCCTTTTCTCTCCAGAAGAATGGATCCATCTTTGTTTAGGGCATCATCCATGGTCATCATCTACATTCTGGATGGGTATGCCGGCTCAGACTCCCTTTCTGTTGCACTAGTCACATTGGGACTCTTATGGAGACATCCCACCCATCTATGACAATGGGTGCTCAGTTGCTAGATTTGGCCTAAGCTTTCCTCCATGAGAGGGCAGCAATACCTGTTTTCATAGAACTGATGTTTGTTATATTTATGGAGCTGCTATTGTTTCAGTTTAGTGAGTGAAGGGTTGCTTACTCTTGCTTAGGTGGCTATTGATCGCCTCCATATTTGTAATGTACATTCTTATCCTCTACACACCTTCTAGCTAGTTACATGTTGGGGATAGCTTCTATAGCTTCAGAGGATTGTGCCACCTACCTATGGGATGCTTTATATGTATTTCATGTTTAATTTTTGATGCTGTTGATGTACTAAACTTGGAGCTTTATGCAGCCACTAACTACTTCTGAATACTTACCAGGACATTGATTTCCCTTATTATCTATTCTTAACCTGGCAGATGAACTCTTCTTCAATTATAATTATTGACCACAAGTTCTACTTTCTTTATATGCTGTTGGATGGTTTTATTATGGCTTTGTATAGAAATAACAATGCATGTCAATGCATCCTGGAAGACATAAAAAAAATACCTCAGAAAATAGCTGCAACACAGGTGTGTAATTGTGAATCCAACCATAAACTTCTCCCGGGGTCCTAAATTACAAAAAGTCTGGGTTTGGGCATTTATTTGCTAAGATCACTAAAAATTAAATACTGCTTTCGAAAATGAATGCCTATGATGTTTCTTGTGAACAGAACATATTTTTTATCGGGTTGTTCATAAAAAGCAAGGTGGTTCTGCAAAACATTTAACAGAATGAGTGAAGAGCATGTGCCCGGCTTCAGTCTGCTGAGGGATCGGTGAACCTTTCAGCAAATCCCACTGAAGTCTTGGGGAGTTATTCCGCTTTTTGTTTCTGGCTATTTATTGGCTTCATAGGCAAACTATTTCCACAAAAGGGCACGGGGAGCTGGGCACTGCCACAAGGGACATTTCACAAAGGTGACATTTTTTTTTTAAAATCACCAATACTTTAAATGACATGTTTGGGAGATGCCTGTAAGCTCTCATGTGGTGTTATGGAATACTACACCCTTAATGGACAAGGTACATTGTATTTTGGCACCATGTAGTGGTAATTGATCTTTAACTTTTACATGTATTTTGGCTGCAATACAGCAGCAACACCCTAATCTGATTAATTTCCACTTCAAAAAAAAGGTGTTTTTTAGGCCCGGTTCACACCTGGGCGTTTTGTAGTGCGTTCCTACGCTCTGCAAAACGCTCAAACACCGAAATCCCATTATTTCCTATGGGTATGGTTCACACCTGGGCGTATTACAGGCCGTATGAACGCGCTACAAAACGCCCTACACCCAAAAAAGTACAGGAGCTTCTTTGGGGCGTATTTGTCGCGCACATCCATTGGGATACAGCCAGGCAGCCCTCGGAAACACGCGCTTGTCGCACTTTTTTTTACCGCAAATCACGGTAAAAACGCTGCGACGCGAAAACCGGCCTTAAGGTTGCCTTGGATTATTATTATTTTTAATCTAGCAGTAATAGGCCTGACTTGACAGGTGAAAGTTGCAGCCACAAAAGATCTAAAAGCTATGGGAAAGTTTTAAAAAGCTTTTTTTTTTTTTTAAAGCTAAAGCCTTCAACTTCATGCAGACTGGCCAGTGGCACAAGAGATTAATAGTATACTTTGTGAGTTTCCCAGTACCACACTGCTTTGTCTTAACCCTTTTGCAGCCGGAGCCATTTTTGTGTTTTTAACATACATGTTATAGTCCACATTTTAGGCCACAAAATTACTCAACGCACCCCCTTACGCCCGAGAATTATATATTTCCTGAAAAGCAGGGACCTTGTAGAATAAAATGGCATCAGTTGAAATGTTTTCCATTGCATGATATTAGAGCAACTCTTTATCAAGCTCTAAATTTCAGTCAAAAATAACACTTGAGTTCAGTTTTTGTGCACAAAAGCAGAATATAATACCCACTTTTTTATAAAATATAAAAAGTTGAGGTTCTGCGAGTAAATAGATAACCAACATGCCAAGCTTAAACAGTGTGTTCACCTTTAAAAGGTGAAATAATATACAGTACCCCGAATTGTCCACTGTCAACGATTGAAAAGCATGTAGAAGGTCATCAGTTTAGAGCTAACCATGAATATTGGCCCTAGAATTATTGCTCTCACTCTGGTGCACACAGCGATACCGAACGATTGTGCTGTCATCATTTTTCATACCTAGGCTCACCCAACACATGTTTACTTTAAAACATTTTGCTGGTATTTTAGATTTATTTTATTTAACTATAAGCATTTTTTACCTAAATCCATTGCTATCAAATAGGAGGGTTCATAAGCCTCCCTATGTGATAGCACATTGGTGGTGACAGGTTCTCACTAGGGTGACATCAGGGGTCTTTGCACTTCGAAAAAGCAGATCGAGCGCAAATCGTTTTAGTCACCTTCTTCCCCAACTTCTATAGCCAACAAACTGGAAGTGATGCAATCAACGTCGCTTTCGGCTTCATTCTCATGTTTAGTTTACTCAATTCTATTGAGATTGTAGTCCATCCCGGGAGTGAGCTTGGAGCAGTGACTACTTTACAACACACACAGGGACCATGGGGAACAGACATAGCCCCCCTCCAGAAGGAAGGACAGTGTCAGCACCAATTCAGAGATGATTTGAGGATCTACAGCAGAGTGATACACAAATAAGATCAATTTCTGTTAATAGTTAAGGGACTTCAATGTATTTTTAAGATTTAACTCGGTGTCACTTTAAAATATTTTAGACTTCCATCATTGCAAGAGATACAACTGTAACTATTATGTCTGAGGAAAAGGTGTCCTCAATTGAGGGTTCCGTACATAACGTCCAAATGGGTGAAGTCACTGCCATGAGGGACTCTATTATGGTCTCATACGCTAAACTTGCAGAGACTTGGCCTTTAGTTACCTCCCAGGTGCATTTTATTTTAGTAGCTTGAAAGGAGAAACACCCAAAGATTTAACAACAGGGCTACAAGTGGAAAGGAGTGCAAGCCTGTTGCCTTGCCTTGAAAGAAGAAAGTACCTGTTAACTTTAAAACATCATTAGAAATACAGACACATTTTTTCTTCAGGAAAATTCTAGTACTTCCACAAGGAGGTCATACTGAGGCTGAACTCTGGAATAAGTAAACATTGTCTAAATACAAGTGTCATGTGTATTCTTCATTATTTCGTTTGGAGCTTTGTGTATTTCTTCCAGATCTGAGCAGTAATCCGGTGTGAGACTGGTCTCGTCTCCACCCCTCCTGTAAAAAAAAGACAGCTCACTGCTGCTTCCAGAAAACAGTAGGTCCCCCTGCACTCCTTGCAGCGCTTCCGGTCCAAGTAGCAATAGTGGTGCTCGCAGTGACAATCACGGATGGCGCCGTGCACAACAGTCAATGAATGATAGAAATCACCAGCACTCAGCAAATTAAATTCAAAAAATGTCCATTTATTTGGACTAAACGTCACACATATCGCATAATTCAACGTTTCGGGACCACGCAGGGTCACTTCATCAAGGCAGAGATGTGACACACGCAGGGTCCCTTCATCAGGGCAGAGATGTGACACATCCCTGCCCTGATGAAGTGACCCTGCGTGGTCCCGAAACGTTGAATTATGCGATATGTGTGACGTTTAGTCCAAATAAATGGAAATTTTTTTAATTTCATTTGCTGAATGCTGGTGAATCTCTCTCCTTGTGCAGGGTGACTGGTCTTGTCTCCGCCTCCTCCTGTAATAAAGATCACTCATTGCTGCTCTCTCTCCTTAAGCTGGGTGACTGGTCTTGTATCCACCCCCTCTTGTTTTAAAGACCGGTCAACACTGCTCTCTACTTGTGCAGGGTGACTGGTCTTGTCTCTGCCCCCTCCTATAATAAAGACTGGTCACTGATGCTCTCTATCCTTGTGCAGGGTGACTGGTCTTGTCTCTGCCCCCTCCCGTAATAAAGACCGGTCACTGATGCTCTCTCCTAGTGCAGGGTGACTGGTCTTGTCACCACCCCCTCCTGTAATAAAGACCGCTCACTGCTGCTCTCTCCTTGTGCAGGGTGACTGGTGTTATCTCCGCCCTAAAATATTTTAGACTTCCATCATTGCAAGATAATTGATAATTTCAGGAGGATTAGCTGCTAACATTAGAAGATTGAATAGAACAGCAAACACAAAGCAATATGTTGGTGCAATTGGCAGGCTGCTATGGCCTTCGGCTAAAAGCAATACTAGGCTGTTTTTCAGCACGCTTTTATGATTGGTATCATATCTGCCATCACAATTTTCTCAAAAATGGAGCACACAATATCAGAAGCAGCTGTACATGGCAAAACGTTAGCTTACAAATTTAATTTGTCAACTGAAGCTGATTGGTTGCCATTAGCAACTGCTCCACATTTTCTCTACTCCTGTTTTGATAAATTGTGTTTCCCAACAAAATGATAGTGGGGTGGGTACGGGGTGGGTGCTATGAAGACACATTTCACATTTGGACTATGCATGTGATTTGAGCAGGAACGCGAGAATGCTGAGTTTAATGTATCGACAATACATAACCTGATGAAAATAAATGTACTTACCATAGAGTGATGATAAGACGTTCCGTGGGTGAGATTGCTTTGCGGTAGGATGTGTCTGCATGCACAAGATCAGGCGTCAGCTTCACTAGGAGAACATCAAAGCTAAAAACAAAGAATAATGAATTGAGAAACATGAAAACAGTATGCAATATTCACCAATCCACCGTGTTACACAGAGTACATAAATACCTTTCAATAGACATACGGAGGCATGAAAATAACTTTTCCGGGTGTGCCCTCAAATCATCATAAAAGGTCCAAAATTGTCCCTTAGCTTCTCTAACCCTCAGCAAGGGGTGCACCCAATAACGACATCTCCTCCTACGTTGGGCGAGAATGACTATAGCCAACAATAACACCATGCCTGCAAACAAAGGAAGCATGTCTGATCTAGAAAATGGGGGAGGAAAGTGCTGTGACAGGAAGAAGGAAATGACATATGGTCAGATTTGCATTTTGAGGGGGGGGGAGTAAGCAATGGACATATGGATAGAGCTCCCTCGCGGCCATAGCTCCATCCCACTGCACCTCAAGATGACATTCGGCACCTGCGCAGCATATTTTGAATGGCTGCTTGGCACTAGAACTGACAGTGCTGCGTTAGGAGGAGGCTAAAGAACCTCTCACCTAGCGCAGTGAAAGGCACGTAGCATCCCAGTGAAAATGGAGTTGCAACCCACCAGTTGAGAACCACAGATCTAGACCAATCTAGATCACTTCACTTTCAGCTTAAATTTTAATTGTTTATATTTGTTAATTTTATGTTCAGCTAATTTCTATTATTAGACGCAGGCATTCAGTCTCACAGCAAATCATTATTCTCAGGAGTTTTTAAATATTATATAAATGCTATAAAAATTGCTAATCTGTCAGATGAGGGAAGGATTACAGAGAAAGACACAATACATTTTCAGCATTCATTTTGCTTTATTGAGCACTTCTATCTCAATGGATAATTCAGCATTGTTTTAATGATTAATAATACCCATTTAATTTTGATGAAACAACCCACAAGGTAGATGTCTTCGGTCCTCATTTTGCATGTGGTTGTACCCTTTAAAAATTTTGAAATAATTTGCTTGTACTTTCTGAAAAAAAACTATACCATGGAAGAGATAAAAGAGGGAAACAAAAGTGCATAAGGTAATACACTTAATGGCTAAACATTTGTGGCCTCCGTGCAATCACATCTACACTGTACGGCCAAGAGTATGTAGACACTGTGACGGACCCCAGTACTCAGGATGAGTATGTCCGCCGCTGTATTCTTCCTTGCTCAGGAGATACTGCAACCCGCTGATCTTTAGCTCTCAGTTTCCCCAGTCACTAGTCAGGACCAAGTGTAAGGTGAAACAAACTCTGATTTATTGAGAAACTATGCAACCTTTTATACAGAAAGTGAGCAGATCAGATTATAATCCCATCACATCCACCCTGCCCTCCCCAGACATTCTGACTGCACAACACCACAGGGGTCCACCTGCTAAAGAGCTCCAGACAGCCATAGCAGAAGCCTGGCCATAATGTCATTGTCCTGAGCTCCTTCAGAGTACAATGGGAGATAACGAGGGCTGGTGCTGACAGTCTTTTCATAAACAGGTTACACACTTAAACATAACCCAACACCAATACACATTTAACTCATAAACTGATGAGCATGTCGTCACAGACACCACATAAGATTATTAAGTATTTCCCGTGAGGGGAACAGTTAATGTTACAGCATACATGTTTTTTTATACAATTGGGTGCTTCCCACCTTGTGACAACAGAATGGGGAGGGATCTTTTCTGTTCCAGTATTTCTCAGGTCCATAAAGCAATAGCTTGGTGAGTTTGGTGTGGAGGAACTTGGGGTGGCCTGTATAGAGCCCTGACCTCAACCGTACTGAACACCTTTGGAAGGAACGAGAATGTCAACTGTGAACCATATGTGCATGTCCAATATCAGTACCTAAGTGGATAGATAGGGGAGCCCTCCGCACACCTTGCAGCAGTCCAGACCAATGAAGAAGATGGTGCTCACAGTGACAATCACGGATGGCGCAGTGCAAACACAGAGCAGAAAAGTAAATCACCAGCACTCAGCAATATAATTCAATATGTCCATTTATTGGACAAAGACGTCACAATAGTCAGAGCCAACGTTTCGAGACCACACAGGGCAGAAAGAGGTCAAGTCTTAAAATGTACTTTTCTGCTCAGTATCAGTACATGACCACACAATTGTTCTATTGGCTGAATGGGCACAAGTTCCCACAGACACGGTTCAAAATCTTTTAGAAAGCCTTTCCAGAAAAGTGTGGTAGGTCAACGTAACTTTAATGCCCATGATTTTGGAATGGGATGTCCATCACCCTCATATACTGTAGATCTGGCGGCTGTCAACAAACATTTAGCCGGGGAATGAAAATAAAACTAGTTGCATGGAAGGTTAAAAGAAGGAAGTATTATGAGGTAAATCATTGTCTGAGCAGTGGAATTCTGGGTCAATAAAGTAAATAATATGCTAGCCCATGTTCATATAACCTGCTTGTTATGGACAATATGTCTTTAAAAACAAAACCCTTTGCATCTGATAGCATATTTGAAATCTACTCCAGCAGTTAAAATTACAGAGAACATGTGCCAAATATTGTGGATTAATCTAAGCCATTTGCATAGCCTGTCCTGCCCTCATGAAAGCCACACAATGCAGCAGGTGAGCCGCTCCAGCTCCAGACAAGATTAACAACACTCCCTCCCAGGGAAGGAATATCAACCAGCACACCAGAGGAGAGACTAAAGGATCCAAATTGCAATGTACGGTCTGCAGCACAGAAAATATGATATTAAATAGTATAAAATTGTATTCAGCAATACATATTGACAATAAGATATATAATATGATGTTTTCAGCTCTTTTTAGAGTAAATACAGTATATCACACCATATTAGGGAAATTCCTTGATTTTAGCCTCTAGTGTATGTACATCTAATATTAAAAACAAGTTTTAAAAAATGACAAACAAAAATATTATTTATAATGTGCATATTAAAATTGACACCAATGCAACCATTTGGGGGCGTAGTGAACTGATTATGGCAGGTTTGGAGGGGATAACAAGAGAAAGCAATGAGAGCAGACCATGGAACTTTGGGAAATGCAGAGAATGTAGAGTACAAAGTAATTGGAAAAGAAGGAGGGAGGAGGCAGAGAGTCAACTGAAACAGTACCAGGTACAGTGAGGTGGCAGAGCATCACCTAATCAAAGACAGAGTAAAACAAAGGAGTTGAGGCAGAGAGGAGAGGATCATGGGCAGTAGGAGAGAAAAGGTAGTGTGGTCTGATCATGGACTAGGGAGCAAGATCTGATCATAGTCCAATGGGAGAATATGTAAATTGGGTTGGTCATGGCTCAGGGGCAGAGGGAAAGGTAATTGTGGCTGGTGGGTGGATGTACATCATTACGTAATCAAAGATGGGGGAAACAAGAAGGTTGATGCAGAGAGAAGGTGGCCATGGACAGTAGGAAGAGAGAGAAAGTAGTGAGGTTGGATCAAGGGAAGGTACAGCAAGATCTGATCATAGGCCAATGGGAGATTAGTTAAAATGTGGTTGGTCATGGCTCAGGGGCAGAGGGAAAGGTAATTGTGGTTTGGGGCAGGTAGAGTGGGAGCTAAACATATGCAGGGAAATGCTGCTGAAAGGTGCAGCTGATTGTTGTCTACTTTGAAAAGCTGTAGAGGAAGAACCAAACATAGAGAAGAAGGTAAAAAGAGAGGAGGCAAATGGGGACCTGATCACTAATAGGGAGGACGGGGTCATGTAATATCTCCATTCTGGATAAGGAACAACAGCTCAAACCCTTTGTCCCTTTAACCCGATAGGTGTATGTGGCAAGGGGTGAACTTAGTCAAAGAAGTGGGGCTTAGTGGGGAGGAGTCATCAGTTCCTTCTACAAGTATCAAAATATTCTTTTTTTTCCGCTGAAAGTACATTACAAGACAAAAGTCAGACAAGGGTCAGTAGATTTTTGCTTCACATATATTTGACTTAAATTTGTGGTTTGTCTAGAGTTCTCTTTTGACAATTAACACGGACATGAAGAACAAGACCATCGCAGTGGAATTCATTTTGGGGGGATTATCCAATGATCTGACTGTAAACCTATTATTGTTTGTATTGCTTTTCTGGATTTATTTGCTAATCATTATTGGAAATTGTCTCCTCATCCTCGTGGTCATTATTTATCCCCATCTGCACAGTCCCATGTACTTCCTCCTAAGCAATCTGTCCTTTATTGATGTTTGCTCTTCATCTGCCACTCTGCCCTGGCTCCTGGTGGATCTTCTTTCTAGTTGTAGGAGAATTTCACTGGCTGGCTGCCTCATACAAATTCATATGTTACTACTAATGGGAACCACAGAGTACCAACTACTGGCACTCATGGCCTATGATCGATACCTGGCCATCTGCCGCCCACTTCATTATCCAACTCTTATGAGGTGGAGCGTTTGTTATCGTCTCACCAGCCTTGTGTGGATATTTAGCTTCATGATTGTTATAGTTCCATCTATTGCCATGCCAGTAACATTATGTCATCCAAATCACATTAACCACTTTATGTGTGAGGCTCTAGAAGTATTACAGTTGTCATGTGACAAGAACTATGTTAAAGAACTTTCAATATTCTTTCTCAGTTTTATTACTATTGTCTTGCCGTTCTTATTAATTATAGCTTCATATGTTTGTATTTTATTCTCCATATTAAAGGTTCATTCTGCAGGAAGATCTAAGGCCTTCTCCACGTGCACCTCTCACATAACTGTGGTTGTTTTATTTTTTGGAAGTGGAATGATCACGTACTTAGGCTCGTTGTCCCACCCTTCACCAAATAGACGGAAATATGTTTCTATGTTTTATGTAGTTGTGCCCTCCATGTTCAACCCTATTATTTACAGCTTGAACAACAGGGAAATAAAAACAACTTTTTCAAAATGCTTTAAGAAGTTGCAGATTAGGTATTAAAGTGGACTTAACATCTGCTGTATTCTTCACCTTATGTGCATGTATGCCAAGTAATGTGTCAATTCATAGTTCTCCTTTAAATCTCATTGTTGTCCTAGCACTGACCCTCCCTATAGCCCTAACCCTTCCTGTAACCCTAAGCCTGCTCCTCCTTGTAACCCTAACACTAATCATTCTTGTGACCCTAACACTACCTCCTGTTACCTCAACACTAACATGTAATCCTTACACTAACCCCTATTGTGACCGTAGCCCTACCCTCCCTCTACCCCTGACCCTCCCGATAACTCTTACACTAACCATCCCTGTAACACACTGAAGTTTCTCATTGATGTTTAAACCTGGACCACTGAGCACCGGTCCTGATATCCTGTTTTAGGGGGGCTAAACAAGAAGGTCCTACGGAGTCACCTTGTGTGTGCTAGTAAGCTATGTGTGTCTCCACAAACACATAAGCACAGCAACACAAGTGACTCCACTGCTACCCACTTCCTTCTCCTCCTTCCTCCCTCTTCCCTTCTCTATGTTAGTAGATGGACAGCTGCTGGAGGTG
This sequence comes from Nanorana parkeri, assembly GCF_000935625.1. Taxonomy (NCBI): domain Eukaryota; kingdom Metazoa; phylum Chordata; class Amphibia; order Anura; family Dicroglossidae; genus Nanorana; species Nanorana parkeri. The sequence goes on from NW_017308153.1 coordinate 60,105, forward strand.
CTCTCCCTTGTGATCTTGTACTGGACAGGAAGTTCAGGAAAGCCAAGATGAGAGAGTTGGAACTGCTTGCAAACATGATGACTATCAGTCCTTGGGCAAAAATTTAAAAGAATACTTTGTTGTGTGATGTATATTTGTTTGATCTGGATTCACTATTGAAAAAAAATTGGATACTAATTTAAGGAGCCTACAGAAGCTGGATATTAGTCATAGGATGCTTTGTTTCCTGTTACAGGTGTAAGAATATATAAATGTTGTTATATTTTATTTCCGAGGAGCACATGCCATAAAAAATCATAAAACTAGGCTGAGTCGATTTTCGCTTAGCTTAGACCAATATGGCTGATCGTTGCCATTTCCCCAGAGCTCAGTTCTGAAGGAAAACACGGACATGGAGAACAAGACTTTGGCCACAGAATTTATATTGTTGGGATTCTCCAATGACCTGACTATAAACATTGTATTGTTTGTCTTGTTCTTCTCTGTGTATTTTATAACCATCGCTGGAAACTGTCTTATAATCTATATGGTGGTCATCCATCCCCATCTGCACAGTCCGATGTATTTCCTTCTTGGCAATTTGTCCTTTATTGACGTTTGTAACTCATCGTCCGCTCTACCCCGGCTCCTGGTGGATCTTCTTTCTGCTCGTAGGAACATTTCCCTGGTTGCTTGTCTCACACAAATTCATTTTTTTCTACTAATTGGATCCACAGAGTGCCAACTGCTGGTACTCATGGCCTACGACCGATACCTGGCCATCTGCCGTCCGCTTCATTATCCGACTCTTATGAGATGGAGCGTTTGTTATTGGCTGACCGTCTATGTGTGGATATTTAGTTTTATCATTATTATAGTTCCATCCATCGCTATGCCTGTTACATTGTGTCAACCAAACCAGATTAACCACTTTATGTGCGAGGCTCTGGAAGTATTACGTTTGTCATGTGATAAAGATTCTGCTAAAGAACTTTTGATATTTCTTCTCAGTTTTATCACTCTTCTCTTTCCATTTTTCTTAATTGTGACCTCATATGTTTGTATTTTATTCTCTATTTTAAAGATTCAGTGTGTAGGAAGATCTAAGGCCTTCTCCACATGCACCTCGCACATAACCGTGGTGGCTTTATTTTTCGGAACATTAATGATCACATACTTAGGATCGCTATCCCGCCATTCACCAAACCAAGGGAAATACATTTCTGTCTTTTATGTGATTGTACCTCCAATGTTAAACCCTCTTATTTATAGTTTGAATAACAGGGAGGTTAAAGTGACCCTTTCTAAACACTTTAATAAACTTCTGATTACATATTAAAGTCAAAACTTTTATTTGTTGGTATGGGTTTAATGGGGAAGGGTTAGAATATCTATAGAGGGGCCCAAATACTTTGGGAAGAATAGGAGAAGGTGACAATTCCAACAGTATCCATTGTTTATGGGGTTCATGATGGAACCAATCCAAAATCCTAATTAGGACTGTTGCTTTGTAATATAGGCCAGCACCGCCTTGCTTTTCCTGTTGTTAAGGTTCAATACTTTAGTCTAGGTTTGCTGGAACACCACACAAAGTCACAAAGCAGTTTCTTCCATTGAAGGAACATCTTAGACACTTGGGTAAGATATCCATCTTGATTGCCTTAATCTGCCCAAATCACAACAAAAGAATGGAAAGCCATTTGCGTAGATCCAATTTGGATTTTGCTAAAAGAGGAAGGAAATTCAAGGTATAGAGAAGGCAAAGGTCAGTAGGGATCTTAAAGTAGTATTAAGGTCTGGGTGTGTTTTTTACCTTAATGCATTCTCTGCATTCCTGTAAAAACCGCCCAGAACCTTTTTTCAACCCATGTCCCCCTCAGTGCCCCCCACACTTACCTGTCAGTGAAGCTAGTCCCCACCGCCGGTCCCGAAGTGATCCTCCGTTCCCCGTACTTCCTGGTTGCAGGGGGAGGATACTGATGGCAGAGGAGCCATAGGCTCCTAATGCCATCAATCAAAGAGAAGACGAGTGGCCTGCCACAGGGCTGTGTGTGTCTATAGATGCACACAGTCACTGCGGGCACGAGCACCCACGGGTGCCTCCATTAGCTGATGGAGCCACCCATACAAAGGGGCGGGGGAAGAACGCTGCTGGGACCCACTTGAAATCGAGGAATTAAAATATTTTAAAGAAAAAGAACAACAGCCTCAGGCAAAGGTGGGCATCCCTATAGCAAATAATTAAATAAAGGAGGGTTTAATATGGCTTTAACTCTGAGATAAGTGATAGCTTACTTTTGCCACGGGAAAGGAAAGGTAGATTTTAGGTGGGCAACAATGGATAAGGACAAGGAAATGTTCAGTATTTCTGATTTGGTTAAGTTGACTTTGAAGTTCATCTGCTTATAAAGCTAGTTTATATTATATTTTAGCCATAGTTATACCATGAATAGATGTGTTGGAGAGAGTGGCAGTAGCCAGATGCTGCATTGTGACAATGTATAGAAGATGGAGTAGGGGGACAAGCGTGATGGGTCCCAATAGAAATTGTTAAGGAGTCAGGAAAAAAACCATTGGTGTGGATCTTTGCTAATGAGTTAGAATAAAAAGATACAATTTTAGAAATAAAAGGGTCACCTAAATGTGATTTTTGTAAGGAAAGTTTGTGCAATCAACAATTTACCAAAACCCTTTTAAGCATCAATAGGAAGAAGACAAGCCTGAACTTTCTTCTTCTGGGGTAAGTTAATAATTTAGTATTGTCCTTAGCCTCCCACAATCTTACTAAACCAGCTTGTTTGTTACTTGGAGACGAAGAGCAAGAATCTTAGAGTAAAGCTTAATATCACACTTCAGTAAACAGATCAGGCAATGGCAACCTGGATTTGTAGGATCCTTCCCTGGTTTTAGGATAAGCGACATCTGAGCCGATAATTATTGTGAAGGGAATGGGCAAGAGTCTGAGATAGTATTAAAGGTATAAAAAAAAATCACTACTACCCCATATGTTGAATGCGGCCAAAACCCTGATCCCGAGATATTGGGGCACTGAGAAAATCCCCTCTATGATGGAATGGTTTACCAAAATAAACTCTACTAGGTTGATGGAGGAAATGGTAAAAATGAAACAAGATAACTATGCTTCCTTTAATAACACATGGAGAAGATGGAAGGAATTTAAGGACATAGGACTATATTATCCGTATGTGTGTTAATGGGAGACATGGGGAAGGAGGCCTACCAGGAGAGAATAAGACAACTGAAAGCAGAAGATAACCCCGGAGGCTGAAATAGGAAACCGACCCTATAGAAGATAACATTGTAAGATAAAGTAGTCTCTTTTCGAGCATGTAGTAGTATAATGGAGCCCATGTGGGAAGGGTGGGGGATTATTTTTAGAGGGGGGGGGAGTTGTTTTATGCAAGGAAGTGGGGTATGAGTAGATAGAGGGAATTTGTATTCCTAGTATTTGGAAAGGAGAGAGTAGAAAAGGATGGGAGAGTAAAGGAGAGAAGGAGGGGACAGTGTTTCTGGTATGGGAGGAGAGAGAAAGGGGGGGAGGAAGGGAGAGGAAGATAAAAAATTAGGGGATCACAAATAAGATATAGAAATAGTATATTAGGATAAACACAAATATATAATCACACAGGTCAGAGTGCTTAGATATGGAGGATCATAATTCACTCAACCACACCAGTAAATGGTAGATCACAAATAAGAAATACACGTAAACATTAATAAGACAAAAAGATGAGTAGAATATTAGAAGAACACAACACTAAATAAATAAAACACTAGAAAATTATATTATATTTATAAACCTATACATATTTTTGTATTATATATTTACACTTTAAGATTATAAAAGTTTATTATAACTATAAAATACTTTGCACATATCACTAATTTATAGTAGAGGGTGGACGGGGAAGGGAAGTGGGGAGCCTCAGACCCCAGAGAAACATTTGGTAGAACTCCACTAAAAGGATCTGGAATTATAGATTGGTGGATAGAGGGAATAAAGGATTAATAACTAAGAGGAAAACAATAAAACTGCTCTGAGTCAGAACTCTCCGTAGAGAAGGAGATAATACTAAGAGGTAGAGGAGACGGATGGAAGGAAAGGATGCTTATTGTGAAAGATGGTTTTATCGTATAAGTATGGTGGTATTCAAGATGGAATTGTAAAATAAAATATAATACTTGTAGTTGAATGATCTGTATGTGGGGAAAAAAAACTTTTTTGAATAAATATACAAAAAAAAGAATTAAAGGTATCTAGGAGAATTGGATATAGTTCACAGGCAAACATTTTAAAAGAATCTAGCAGAGAAGCCATCTTGGCCCAGGGCTTTACCATTCTTAGAGAGTTTGATGGCTTGTGAAAGCTTTTCCCTTTTGAAAGGAAAATTCAGGGCAGAGCTAATTGAAGACGGAAAGTGGGCAAAGTGGTTTTAGTAATATAGGAGGACCATTGGTCTGAAACATCTAAGGGACAAGTAGAGTTGTCATCAGTCGGAATGTTGTATAGCTGCAAATGGAATTTATGAAAGAATAATTTTAAGATGTCTGAGTTAGAGTGCACAAGGACCCGGAAGGAAACCGGAGGGAGAGAATTGTATTTGGATTAGCACAAGGTCTCAATGTCTAACATAGAGCTGCTTTTAGCTCCAAACCCATACATAGTTTTCCAAAATCTATCTCTGGCATGTAATGAGGACTGGTTATTGAGAGAGATCAATTATGAACAAGTGTTAGAGAGCTCAATGCTAACAGAGTCATCATACCTCATCTATGTTGTTGTTACCGTTTAGAAATTGTGTTAATTTGAGAGGATATCTGAAGGGATCTGGATTTTTTCAACGCAAACCCGATTACACATTTTAGAGCCTCCCATTTCGCGGGCATGGAAGAACTATCTGAACTATGTTCCTCAGGGCAGAGACTATCTGATAATAGGTTGGCATTTAGCCTCCAGGAAGAGGACCTGGTTGGTAAGTCCGAGAGTCCAAAACAGCTGTACAACAGGGAGTGGTCAGACCAAATCTTAGGGCCTATGGTTGTCCTGGGGTTAGCTTCTAAAAGAGACTGGGAGACCAAAAATAAATACATTCTGCTAAGAGTTCTATACACAGAAGTTAAAACAAGTATAATCAATGTCCTTGTGGTCTGGAGTTTGCCATAGGTCCTTTAGCTTTAGGGCAAAAAAAATATTTGCTTTGGTTTGCGAAGGTCTGTAAATGAAATTGAGCAAAAAGCTGAGGAATCAATTTTGGGGTCTATGGTTAAATGGAAATCACCACCTAAGATAATATAACCCTCTGTGAAGGACTCTAAAACTTGTAGGTGTTTCAAGCAAAACTGAATTTGGTAGGGAGTGGCCATTAACCCGAAAATAAGTTTCTTGAAGAAGGATGACATCTAACCTTTTCTTATGCATGTGGTGTAGGACTTGTGACCTTTTGTTGGGGTGATTGAACCCTTCTACATTAGGTGAACACATTGATAACACCATGACAATTACAGATGAAGGTTAGAAGAACAATTGAAGAGACCACCACACCATAGAGGAAAAGAGAAGACAAAGCCAGGAGAAGTAGTGAAGGGAAGAGAACAAGGAAGGGACAGTAAGAGAAAGAAAAATATAACTCAAAATATACCCCAGTGGTTGACAGAAACCGGGATACAACAAAGACTTAAAATGCTCAATGCAAACAAAGCAGTGGGTCCGGATAACGAGGAAAGCTTCAATCAAAGCCACAATGGAGCACTAACCCGTTTCAGAAAGTGACCCGGGGAGGGGGCCTCAAATAACTAAACAATGCCTAGTGACAAGAAAACCCATAAATTCACAGGCAACCGACAGGAGAGGAAAAACAGCACACATATAGTGATCCTTTGCACACACGGCCAACCAACCGATACATGAACAATATAAAATCTAATATGAGAAAAACAAAATCAAATACTGGAATTACAAGAAACCAAGCAAGGAAGGGTAACCCTGAAAAGACAAATAGCAACATAATGCTGTAGCTCCATCTAGTAGCTATAGGTTGTGATCTAGGAGGATGGGCATACTTCAGAACTTAAAGCTCATTTCCACCTTTGCAGAGTTTTTTTTTTTTAAATAAAACATGTATTATCAATGTATACTGAGTGTACATGAAGCAGGCATATGTAGTTGTTGTATATGCACACAGAAACTTATGTTTTTTGTTAGCTTTCCTCTTCAAATCCTCATGGGAATGTCCCCCTCTGTGCTCTGCAAACAATCTGTGTAACCCTATTCATTAGTATTCATAGTGGCAAACCCCCTGGGCAGTGTATTGTGTGCAAAGGCAGAGCTGGTGTTTAGTGATTGTGTTACACAGAATCACAGTGAGGGGGCAGCTTTTTACAGCCTGCTTTTCAGTTCAACCCCAGTGTTAGAATGAGTTTCCTATGGAGAAAATTTTGAATTTGTAGGATTCAGGCCTAATAAAAAGGTTATAAAAACTAAAGAAAGCCTGTCATGAAAATGTGCACACATACAGTATACATCATAACTGCACCTCTACATTACCACAATAAATGCCAATCACTTACAAAGGTGGAAATGGGCTTTAAAGGAGAACTATGGGGTCAGGGCTTTTCCCCATAGTTCTCCTTAGGGTAACGGGAGGACACAAACTAGCGTCCTCCGATCTCCCTAGGCTCAGTATACTGAGACGCCGGAGCGGATCCCGACATCGATGTCTGGACCCGCCCAGCTGCGTGAGTGACAGCTGGCTCTGCCTATCTAGAGGCAGAGCCAGCTGTACCCGCCCCCTCCCGTTCCGCCAGTCAGCGCTGGCGGATCGGAGCGGGGAGGGGGGAATCCAGCTCCTCCCCTGTCACGGCAGAGAGCCGTGACAGGATCGAGAGGTGAGCAAACCCTATATGTGTTCGCTCACCTCCCGATCTACTGAGGCGACCTGTGACAGTCTCATTGTCACAGGTCGGCTAGAACTATGAGGTGAGTGAAAAGCACTCACCTCATAGTTCTCCTTTAAAAGTAATGAGGCATAATAGGTATGGAAGGGTGTAATAGACAGATGGACAAAAGTAAGAGACTCCCAACTCCTGGGGCAACCACAAGAAATTAGAAGCTTTAGGAGAATTTTACACACAACTAAACAGTGTGACTCCAAGAGTATGAGAGCCCCCCATAGTCCAAACATATATAAATTGTAAACTTTATATGAAGCATGATCAGATCACACATCACACATGCAAGAGAATAATATGTACAGTATATAAACTTGAAAAATAGAAATTATACCAGATGAGTAAGATAACATCATGAAATATGGAGAATATGTGAAAGAAAAGATGGTTAGTGAATAGAGGGCAGAGATATGGAAGGTAAGAGGAAAACAAATGAGGCTAACAACATGTCTATATTTATAGGCCATAAGGAACCTGAGAGAGACTTAATGAACCATTTCAGACCAGTAGGCAAAAAGGGAAAAAAAAGTTATTAGTAAAGAAAGCAGCTAAGAAAAGTCATGTGAAATCCAGTGTTCCCATGGAAACTCAAAGGGATCAGATAGTGACAATGGGGAATCCTGGAACGGTGAAGAATGAAATCACTGAATTTTGAAGTGTTATCCAAGATCTTCCTGGAGTCCTTATTCTGCCACCATTTATGTGTGCATAGGCCAGGTAGCCTAGAAGTGAGAAGCTAGTTTGGTAAGGTGACATGTGGTAATTGAAAAGTTCCAAGCATCTTGGGAAGGTCTCCTAGGTGATGAAAAATTGTAGACTTGCCATCTGTAGAAGCAATACGTTGAAAGAGATATCCCCATTTATATTCTATTCCTTGTGATTTAAAAGCCTTCAGCAAAGGTTTAAGTGTTTCTCACATCTGAAGTTCATGCCCGGAGAGATCCACAAGCTGTAGAATCTGTGATCTGCTGAATTGGATTTCATCCAAAGAGAGGGCAGCAGACATAATGGACTAATTGACCGGGTAAAAATGGATCCTGCAAATTATGTCACGAGGCTGAGCTGGGTCAGAAGAGTGAGGGCCCAAACCAAGTGTGTTCGGTCAATCTCCATATCAGAATCTTTTTCCTTTTGCAGAATTTGGTTAAATATTGAGCACAGCATATGTTTCAGATCCTTTTGCTCCACTGAACCTAGGACTCTTCACACTATGATGTTATTTTGGCAGTATCTATTTTCCTGATCATCCAGCTGGTAAATGAGATCATGTGTCTGGAGAGTAAGCTCATTTATAATCTGAGTGTGAATCTAGGTGAGAAAGAGCATCTCCTTTGGAAGTCTCTAGGTCATCAAATTGGGAACGAATATAGGCAACTTCAGAACGCATGCTTGACATATCTGACTTGTAGGCCTTCTGCATTCAAGTGACATAATGCTTAAAATCTAATTTGGTCGGGAGAGAGCGAATGTAAGTCCTAAATCGTTTTCATCTTCCTCCATATCAGGGTCAAGAGATCTGTGTCACTGATGGCTCGACTGTAGAATGTGGGGAAGGTGAGTCTGAGTTGACAGGAGAAAAGGAGGTCATGGCCTGCATATGTGCGGGTTCAGATGCAATATTGGAGTCTCAATGATGGGATGCCCGAAAGAAGGTTTTTGTGGATGACCCAACTTCCCCTCATAATGTGAGGTAAGAGATAATGAAGCTTTAGAAGAACAGGACTTTGTGTCCTCAATCTCTTTTTCTATTTTAAAAGCGAAATTTAGGGATCTAGAGTTTAGAGTAAAAAGTAAAAAGATAAAAATATGTAATACAAATAAATAAACAAAAATGAAATATAAAAAATGTAAACGTTTATAACAAATAAATACAAATAAAAAATTTGAAAAAGTTAGAAAAAAAAAGAATTTTCGGTTTGGGCCCGACTTTTTTTTAATTTTCATTTTATTTGGGTTTTGAAATTTTCATTTTGGTGCACCTGTACAAATGATATAGTTTTGTGACCTCTTCTCAACTTCCCCAAACATTTGATAATTTCCTGAAGTGTTGTATATGGTGTTAGTAATTGCCTGCACACCTTTTACTTCAAAAATACTGTATTTAATGATGTGTCCCGCCTGTATTACAATTAGTTGTGTATTTTTACCCTCACAGCACATGTTTTCTCTCAGGAGTTTTGAAATGTTTTATAAATTCTGTACAATGATTGCTCCTCTCCTTACATGATGAATGGTGCTGAGCAGAGAACGTAATTATTTCACAGTATAAATCTTATTCTACTGGACGTTCCTTTGGTCTTCATGGAAATTTAGGCTGATATGGAGCTGTAGTCAATGGTATCGGATGGAAAGACCTTTTCCTCTTGGTGCTACTCTACGTATTGGTTGCCCATTCAAAATTTTTGTTCTCAAATAATTTACCAATAACTCTTATATTGTTTAAGATAAGAAGAGGCAAAAATTTTAATTTACTATATTAAAATGTAAATTATTTTAGTGTGTTTGGCATCATGGCTAACTGTATACTGTCTTTATAAGCTATTTGTTTTTATATGAACCTGTTACAAAGATTCTTACCTGGAAACCTTGCATGAGCAGAAACGGCACGCCCTGTTACAGGATTGTCACCTCATTATCAGTTTTATATTGCAAGTATTGTCCATTATCTTTGTGAATTCACTGCCAGCAAGAACCCTAACACTAACCGTCTCTTTAACCCTTCCTGTAACCCTAACACCCCTGTAATCTTAACCCAGACACTAGCGCTGTCTGTAACACTCACACTAACCCTCCCTGTAACCCTAACACCCCTGTAATCTTAGCCCTGACCCTCACTGTAACCCTAACACTACTGCTCTTTATCATTCTTAACCTAAAATTTCCTGTAACCCAAACCCTCCCTGTAATCATAGAACTAACCTTCTCTGAAACCCTAACACTAATTATTTCTGTAACCCCAACAATAATTCTCCATGTGACTTGATCACTAACCTTGTAACCCTAGCATAAATACTCATAACCTTAACACTAACCCTCCCTATAATCTAACACCTAACTAACCCCAATCGCTGCACTAAGCACTAACCATCCTTGTAACCCTCACACCAATACTTCTGTAAACCCTAACACTAAGTCTCAGCGCTGGAATCTCCTGCTTCCTGAAAAGGTGCTAAGACTTTATTATTGTGTACTGATTAGACCGCCAGGTTGTATACAGTGTAGCTGTTCCATCTTTTCATGCTTATTTCCTTCTTTTTGCTATTTCTTTTCGCTTGTACATTTAAAGAGGTTCTGTTGATTTCTGTCGGTTGATGATTTGTAACCCATGACTTGACTGTCAAGTTTAAAATATCCTTCATTGTTTTTGTTTTCTTTACCTTCTGACTCGACATCAACAGACTGAAACAAAAGACAATAATGTTCGAAGAATAAAAATGATTATTACTAATATTGTTGCAATTATTATTACAATGTTTCAATGTTAATTTATGGAAAGTTAAAGGAGATCAAAATCAATGTATTACCTAATATTTGATTTTTTTGCTCCCCTGTGAGTTGCTGCGTTGTCTATATTTAGAGGTTATTTTTAATTCCTCACAGCCATTGGCAAGTTTCTAAATGAAGAAATGTTTGGAAGTTTGAATAAATTATTTTATATTTTATTTCCAAGGTGCACATTGCATACAAAATTCATAAAACTAGGCTGAGTCGATTTTCGCTTAGCTTAGACCAATATGGCTGATCGTTGCCGTTTCCCAAGAGCTCAGTTCTGAAGGAAAACACGGACATGAAGAACAAGACTTTGGCCACAGAATTGATATTGTTGGGATTCTCCAATGACCTGACTATAAACATTGTATTGTTTGTCTTGTTCTTCTCTGTGTATTTTATAACCATCGCTGGAAACTGTCTTATAATCTATATGGTGGTCATCCATCCCCATCTGCATAGTCCAATGTATTTCCTTCTCGGCAATTTGTCCTTTATTGACGTTTGTAACTCATCGTCGGCTCTACCCCGATTCCTGGTGGTTCTTCTTTCTGGTTTCAGGAAAATTTCCCTGGTCGCTTGTCTCACACAAGTTAATGTGTTACTTCTAATTGGATCAACGGAGTGCCAACTGCTGGTACTCATGGCATACGACCGATACCTCGCCATCTGCCGTCCGCTTCATTATCCGACTCTTATGAGATGGAGCGTTTGTTATTGGTTGACTGTCTTTGTGTGGATATTTAGTTTTGTTATTGTCATAATTCCATCTATTTTTATGCCTGTTACATTGTGTCATCCAAACCAGATTAACCACTTTATGTGCGAGGCTCTGGAAGTATTACGTTTGTCATGTGATAAAGATTATGCTAAAGAACTTTTGATATTTCTTCTCAGTTTTATTACTATTCTCTTCCCATTTCTATTAATTGTGACCTCATATGTTTGTATTTTATTCTCTGTATTAAAGATTCAGTGTGTAAGAAGATCTAAGGCCTTCTCCACATGCACCTCGCACATAACCGTGGTGGCTTTATTTTTTGGAACCGGAATGATCACATATTTAGGGTCACTATCCCGCCATTCACCAAACCAAGGGAAATACATTTCTATCTTTTATGTGATTGTACCTCCAATGCTGAACCCTCTTATTTATAGTTTGAATAACAGGGAGGTTAAAGTGACCTTTTATAAACACTTTAATAAACTTCTGATTACATATTAAAATGTATGCGGCATAAGGCAATGCCATGAGGCATGCATGTATGTGGCATTAGGCAATATCCTATGGAACTCTCTAGCACAACCTGTCCATCTATCTCCCACACTGACTGTCTTTAGGTGATCGCTTAAGACTCATCTCTTCAGGAAAGCCTATCCCACCTCAACCTAACCACTGAACTATCACTTTCTCAAAGAATTCATCCCCACACAGCTACCTCCTCATGTAACACTTTCCCCTCCTTTTTAGAGTGTAAGCCCTCAGGGGCAGGGCCCTCCTTACCATCTTGTCTTGAATTTTATTGTGATTGTAATGTCTTCCTTATATTGTAAAGCGCTGCGCAAACTGTTGGCACTCTATAGATCCTGTATAATAATATGTAAGTGTATGAGACAAAAAAACTTTATTTTTTTATGCCAGGATAGGTGGAGCAATGTGAGCAGTAAGGGGACTGACTTGAAATTGAAAACTTGACTTGAACCTCTATGGTGTGAGTAGTGCATCCAGACCATGCCAGCTAAAGATTAGGAGATGACACATGGATTAGTTATAATATGCATAGATAATTGTTTGTCAAGAAGTTGCCAAATTAAACAAACAGAATCAAAAGACAAAGTCATACTGAGTTTTCATTTATTTATTTGGATACAGCGGGGAAGCCTAAGCCCCACATGCAGATACTTTGAGTTCAGCTCTGCCTGTGAAAGGGGTAGTTGGCCTAGCAAAAGAGGTTCCACCAACATGCCTGTGCTAAATGGGTTCCCCGGTGCTGATTATGAGGTAGATATTGATGGAGCGATGGAAAACAAGGGTATGTGCAACCTGGTGTGCTCTCTAGGGTTGAAAGGCAGCTCTCTATCATAAAGCCTATTCCATGGTGTAGAATGTGCTCTGCTTTAGGGTACCTTACATTTCTGATGGACAACTGAATGCTAAATAAGTGTTGGGTTGATTTACAAACAGGGATATACATAAATTCTAATTACAATTAAAGTGACATTAAAGGCAAAAAAATTTTCCCTCCCCCTACTGTTAATTAATGTCAGCACTTACCTCAAATAATGTCTCTTAATCCGATCTTCTTCTTCTTTCCTGATGTTTTCATCTGTCCCTCCAGATGTGCGGCGGGTCTCCGATCCAGCGCTGACTTCTCTCTGCTTGCAGGCACTTCCTGTCCCACGGTGTCTGCAGGCGGGTGCACGCGTCCATAGACTTACCTTGCGTCTCTGCTCGCCTCCCGTCTGAGAATCTAACTGTGCATGCGCCCGCCCCAAGATGCTTTTCAACAGCCCGAGCAGTTTTGTTTTCTCGGGGGCGGGAGCACGCAGCGATAACGAGGTAAGTTTAAACCAATGTCAAAGCGGGTTTTTTTTTTTTTATTATTTGCCTTACTTTTGTGACACTTCTGCTCCAGTTTATGTTAATCTTAGTCTCATACACTTACATTATATCGTCTGTATTAAAAATTTACTCTGCAGGACAATATAAAGATTTTCTACATGCACCTCGCACGCCGTTGTGGTGTTTTTGTTCTTCGGCACCGGAATGCTCACGTACTTTGGTCCCACAAAAATAAATAAAAGGGTGATTAAAAAGTAAAAAATAATAAGAAAAAAACTAAAAAAGAAGAAAATAACTATAAAAATAAATAAACAATAAGATAAAAAAATTAAAAAAGTAAACAATAAGCTAAAAATGTACAAAAGTAAAAAAAGAAATAAAATTAAAAAAGTGATAAAAAAGAAACAATAAAAATAAATAAAACTAACCCTGCCATCCGGTTGCCATTCTCAGTTGATGGGGGGGGGGGGGTATGGGTCAGTGAAAGAATTGAAAAAGGGACCAATGTGTCCTATACTGGCAGCAGCGAGGGCAGTAAAACCCAGGCACTGGAGGACCTCAAATACCCCTCAGAATGGGTAGTGGTTGAATAAGTTAAATTGAGTAATGCGTCCAGAACAGGAAGTTCTGGAAGAACTTACGGCCCGTCTCTATCAGATATCTGTGGATAGATGGAGACCGTGGAGGGAGTATACTGGATCCTCAGAGATACTGAAATTTATCAGGAATTAGGAGTATCGATAGAAGTCTTGTATTACTATTCCCAGAAGAACAAATGAAAATAGAGTCTTATTAAAGCCGGCCTTTGTGGGAGAGGGTTTTTTTTCTCGGTTTTGTTACTGTTGTTGTTTGTTTGGTTCTTAAGTTTTTGTAACCAAATATGTATTGGGTTTTCAAGGTAGACATAATCAGCATTTTATACAGTGTTTATACAGAAGGCCACATAGGCAACATAATGTAATCAATAGTATGTCAATGCAAACACTATAAATCAACATTAATGCAATAGAAGACAAAAGGAAAGAGTAGGAAAGAAAAACGAAGAAGTAGGGGGTCCATCGGTCGGTCAGCTTGGATTGTGATTTGGGTCCATTTCACAGGTTCGTTACTGAGGGCCTCACGTTCATTACCCTTTGACTCTATAGACCACATGACAGGCGGTGGAGGGTGTTGACATCCAGATCGGGGTGATTATGTAGTATCCATGGTACCCAGACTTTAAGAAATTTGGCATGTGTATCGGTTAGGACACATGATAACCGTTCATTTAAGAGAACATTATCCAATTTATTGGTAAACTCCCAGTACGGGATAAATTGTTTTTTCCAATTTCCCGCTAAGTTTAATTTGGCAGCAATTGATATTTGGTGAGCCAGGGCACCCTGAGATTTATTCAATCCGGGTACTGAGGCATGAAGTAGAGCCTGTGTTGGGTCTTTAGAGATATCTTTGGCGAATAGAGGGTTCTTAAGTTTTTAAGGGAGAGGGGGATGAGTGTTATAATGATGAGGGTTTTGCCTGTATTTGGGTTTGTAGAGTGAATTGTCCAGAACTGTTTAACTATTTATAATATGAATTTGATTATGTGATGAAAGTTTATTCTGTAGAAAATAAATAAACAATTATTCTTGAAAAAACAAAGCCTTGTTAGTGAGCCTTAGTTCCCCAAATAAACAATATCTGTTTCAATTTGGTATCATAAGTAATGGAAAAAAGTTTTTGGCAAATAATAATGTGAAACATAAATCTAATAATCCTTTAAATAATATAAATAGTAATATAATAATAATACAAATAAACAGCATTGATAATAATATTATTAAAGTTATATTAAACAAATTAATTATTAATAAAATCATGATAATAATAAGAACAATATTAATAGTTATTCTTTATTTTTATTGTTCAGTAAATATAATATGAGGAGTCTGTTTGTCATTATAATAATATCTGGCATATTGTCACATTGATATATTCGTTTCTTTCTGAGGGCTGTTTTTTTTTTTTTAAACAGGAAGTTCACACTCAAAGGTCACAAGACACGAGGTGCAAGAGAAGCCTCCTCTCACTTCGGCCTCCCTACCAGGTACGTGATAATAACACAGCCAATAATGAACAAGTTGTTGTTTTTAACGCTTAACATACCACATATGCCTGATAAGGGACAAAACGTTAATTTATATTACCCTTCTATGACATCACAGGATGAACGGGAGGAACCTTACAATTGCTACTGAACTTATACTTTGTGGGATTTTCCAGTGTCATGAGGACAAACATCTTCCTGTTCTGTCTTTTTTTTCTGATCTACATAGTAACCATTTTTGGAAATTGCTTTATCATCTGCATTGTATTTATTAACTCTCGCTTGCACACCCCGATGTATTTCTTCCTTTCTATGTTATCCTTTGTTGACTTGTGTAATATTTCATCTGCCGTTCCTAAGCTACTTATGGACCTCTTCACTGGTCATCGGAAGATATCGCTCCTTGCTTGTGCCATGCAGATCAATGCCCTGTTACTGATCGGAGCCACTGAGTGTCTTCTTCTAGCTGTCATGGCTTATGACCGATACCTTGCCATCTGCCGACCGCTCCACTATCCGGTTCTTATGAAGTGGAGTGTTTGTTATAGGCTGACAGCCTTTGTAGGCATTTTTAGCTTTGCCATTGTCATCCTCCCATCCTTAGCCATGCTAATGACTTTATGTTACCCCAACCAGATCAATCATTTTATGTGTGAGGTTCTGGTTGTGATAAAACTTGCATGTACTGACACCTTTGATAATGAGAGAGTGATATTTGCTATGAGTTTCCTGTCTCTTTTCTTTCCTTTTATTCTTATACTAGTGTCTTACATTTGTATTATCTCCACTGTACTGAAGATCCGTACTGCGGGAAGGTCCAAGGCTTTTTCTACATGCACCTCACACATTACAGTGGTGGCCCTTTATTTTGGGACTGGAATGGTGACTTACTTAGGACCTCCTTCAGATGTCTCCTCAAACCAAGAGAAATATGTGTCTATTTTCTATGTCATAATATCACCAATGCTGAATCCCCTTATTTACAGCCTTAATAACCGAGAGGTCAAAAAAAACTTTTTAATCTCATCTCAACAGTTTGCTAGTTCATGAACCTAAGTAAAATGTTATACAACTCAGTATCAAACTGCAAAACAGAAGCCAGCGTTTCATTCATGCTGCAGTTAAAGTGACATTAAACCCTCAGATTCTCCTAATCAGAGCAAGGTATTTTTTTTTCTCTTTTTTTTTTAAACAAACTTTATTGCTTATGTTTTTTCATAAACAACCTATTCATTGTATTGTGTACTGTGTGATGGCTGCAATCCTTTTTTAAAAGAATTATTTCCTATGTGTTGATATATATATTTAGATAATCAATGTAATATTTATATTGCTGCATTAAAAAAAACACAAATGTTGATTATTCTTTATTGATTTAAAAGTATGAGCAATGTAATCCTAAGGGCTAGTTCAGCCCTCACACAGTACACAATGCAATGAATAGGTTGTTTATGAAAAAACATAAGCAATAAAGTTTGTTTTAAAAAAAGAGGAGAAAAAAATACCTTGCTCTGATTAGGAGAATTGATCAGACACGAACACAGCATAAAAGAGTAAAACAACGGCACATGCAGGCAGCAGCTGTTGCCAATCTAAAGTGGGCGGGCATGTGGATGTCGGGAGGACGTCATCCTGTAGTCCTGGCTCAGGTCGGGAGCGCGCACACAGACACCATGTAACATTCCAGAGAAGAGGCGGTCAGCTGCAAAGGGAAGTTCTTCCCTTAGCATGAGAAGACATGAGGATTTAAAAGGAAGAGCAGCAAAGAGAAGGGAAACAACCATGAATTACAGTAAGGCGCACATTACACTATTGTTTTATGTTAAAAAAATCTGTTAAAAGTATGTCAGAATAAAAATGTTAAAAATCTGTTTATGTTAAAAAAAATTAAAAGTATGTCAGAATAAATTTATTTAAAACAATTAAAATGCACTTACAATTTTAATTTTAAAAATGCACTTATTTTAATTGTAAGTGCATTTTAATCATTTTAAATAAATGTATTCTGACATACTACACTATGGGAAGCCTTTTTTTCTCTCTCTGAGCACAAGAGAAGGTGGAAGATGGAGGAATAGTTTTACACGATTTTGGAAAGATAAGCTATAGTTGGGAGGAATCTACCCCAATTTATTGTCTGATTAAAAACAAAGGAGAGGATTTGGTTCTATATATATCAACAAAGCGCTAATTGTTCATCTGAAATATGGTGAGCAATAGGAGTCGGTGAGTGCAGCCAGATCTTATCTTTGAGCACGGTGGAGACTGGAGAGCACTGATTCACTAATTGTTTTTGCATTCACGGACGTTGGTGTTGATTATAAAAG
Organism: Nanorana parkeri; assembly: GCF_000935625.1. NCBI lineage: Eukaryota > Metazoa > Chordata > Amphibia > Anura > Dicroglossidae > Nanorana > Nanorana parkeri. Next base: position 77,518 of record NW_017308153.1, read on the forward strand.
CAGGAAGATATATCCTCACATACAAGGACTTTATTGTATCCAGCAGTAATGGACTTCACACATGGTTATGCAGATTAGGTGGGAGTTATACATCACTTGTGAGATTCAACACAGGATTTTCTATATGTACACATTTTATGAGATGTACTAGCACGGTTTTTTTTTTTTTTACTATCATCAGCACAGGCATTGTGCAACACAGGTGTTGTGTATGACACAAAATTGTGTATCCCTTTGTGACAATCTCACATTTTATACTATATTTTTTTCACATTTTAGGAATATAATTTTTGAGTTCAAAGTGCAGTGCTATTTTCTTTTTTCCTATTTTGGGTGTACTCACCTATTAAGCACAGCTGCTCTTAGAGTGTTATTTGATTCCTAGCGCAGTTTCTTTCTATCTAACAAGATCTGAAAAATGAAAGCGAGAAGCTGATTGGTTGCCATGCACAGCTGCTCCATTTTTTCTCTGCTCCAGTTTTTCTCTGCTCCAGTTTTGATAAATTCCCCTCAGTGTGCTTCTAACCAGGGATAAGATTTGAGCTTGCTGCTGCCATGGGTTCGAAGTGATTTTCTGTCTGAGGGAATTTATGTCCAGGAACATTTTAAAACATAGAGGGTTATTCACAAAGCTGCGTAGGCTTTCCTACATCGGCTTGTTGTGGCTGGGTTGTTCAGCCGACCCGTAGTGCAGAAAGAGTTTGACTCAGCTGATCCAACATCTCGGCTCGGCTACTCGGCTCGGCACCTCTATGATACCGGACAGAATAGAAAAGCAGTTCAAAAAGTAGGAATAAAAATAGAAAACGATTGGGTGGAGCTAGCAGTGACAGCTAGCTCCGCCCAACTGTTTTCTTTTGGCCAGGACCAGCTGTCATTACAATGAGAGTTTGGCAGAGCCGGCGGTGATATCAAAGCCTGCTCCGCTAAGCTCTCATTGTAATGACAGACTAGCGTCCCCTGGTTACCTAGTAACCAAGGGACGCTGATCTATCATTGCGATGAGAGCTTAGCGGAGTTGGCTTTTATATCACCGCCGGCTCCGCTAAGCTCTCAAGACGGTTCAGCGTCCCCTGGTTACTTTGTAACCAGGGGACGCTGAACTGTCATTACACACTGAGAACTCGGCGGAGCCGCCGTGATATCACGGTGGCTCTGACGAGTTCTCATTGTAAAGACAGATCAGCGTTACCTGGGGATGCTATTCTGTCATTGCAAGTGGCCGGAGCCAGCTGTGAGATGGCGGCTGGCTCCAGCTGTCAGAAGCAGCTTTGGATTTCACCTCGGCTCAGTCGAGCCGAAGCATATGCATTCGGCTCGACCGAGCCACTCGGCCAACTGCGGGAGCTGTAGGGGCTATAGTGAATAGCCCGTACAGCAGCCCTTCGGTTCTATTGAACCAAAGGCCTCCCATAACCGAAGCTAGCCGAAGGATCAGCCGAAGCTACGGCTGGATCCTTCGGCAGCTTTGTGAATAACCCTCATAATATACTGTGAGGTCTTTGAACCATGGCCAGAAGGCTTAGAAGGTCCAATAGAGGGATTTTAGTTAAGCCAGCTAATATAGAAGGTGATGGGGGAACAGAGCAGCCAAAGTGTAAGTGAATTTGAAGCCGGGGTAGGGAAAGCTGACAACAAACTGCAGTTAGGAAATTCCACTTATAGCTCATTGGGCAAAAGAAACTCCTTTGCTGTCTTTTTAATTATTATCGGGCACTTTTTGTGGTTTATTTGAGATAAGGGCTTATTTTAACTGCCTTTCCTTTCCATGGGGGCATCAGGAGTTTGTATTTTGGGGTTTTATTGTATATTGTTAGGGCCTTTATTTTAGCTTTGTTTGTGCTGAAAGGCTAACCTTGAAAAAAGATGGCGGACATTTGCTTCAGGGCTGAAATGTAGGGGTTTTCATTAATTTTCATTCATCTAGATTTTTCTATTTCTATTTTATGTTGGTAGGAGTAGGACATAAATTTAGGATACTGAACCAGATCATTCACTTGTTACTGACCATCAGCTCTTGGAGCTACCTTTTGTTCACACCAAATCGCTGAATAATTTAAAAGAAAACAAAAATAATAATAAATAAAAACATATCACTTACAGTCACTGCAGTGCATTATCCCTGTGGACAAAATAAAAGTTAGGCACACACTGGTTAGGCCTATTTTCTTTGATCAAAATGTCCTGCTGCTGCTGGCTATTTTTACACTGCTGTATCATCTGCAATTTTTTAATTGCTCACAAGCGATGGATAGAAAATGGTAAGCAGCCGAATAGGGGTGCATCTGCTAGAACCGAAACAGCCACAGTGAGTTTCTGGCCAATTTACATCTTCTGGTCAAGGTGGGTCTATTGGCATTTGATGAAAAAGCATGTGTCACTGCTAAAACTTTTCAAAAAGCTGCTTCTGTATGTAAGCCAGGCTCATTGTAAAATAAGGAAATCAGTTGTACAGCCAAACATATGCTGCGGGTGTAGGCTTTTGGTAAGACTGTCTATAAAAAACGCACTGTTCTATAATACCATGTACAGGAGATCATCAGGAATGAGCTGCAACAAAGAAAGGTTAAAAACAAGTATTTTTTCTTACATGCAATTTTTTTAATGATACACTTTGCTTTAGTAAACAAAATGTCATTTATTTCGGGTTTACATGTTTGTTAATGTTTATTTGATATATATACAACATAAGTTTTGTATTAGAAACTAGAAAAAATTAGTTTATAAAATATAAAGCTAAAGTGTATATATATATATATATATATATGTGTGAAACTAAATTGCCACAAACTTACATTTTTCCTTCTATTTGTTGCCTATGTGACAATAGGGAAAAAATTGGCATTTTACATCTTACTACTTACATTTAATTTATTTACATTTTAAACCACAAAAATATGTGTTTGTGAGATTACAATGAAACATAATTTTTTTTCCTAACGGTATTATCAATCTTGTTATAGATGTAAAATAATTAATCTCAAGAGTTGTCCCATTATCTGTACAAGCCTGTGATCTGTTTCATAAGCTGAGGGTGAGGCCTACTAGAACATATAAAGACAAGCAGATATAAGGGAATGGCAAGTGTGCCCCGATGTATTCCTCTTTTTTTGAGTGATTGGGCTTGATTTACTAACAGCAAATAGGCTGTTCACTTTACAAGGGATTTGCACTTAACAAGGTCTGCTGACTTCCATCATCCAGTCATTTCCTAGCCTGTGGTTGTGTATTCTTTGCAAAGTGGATTTTCACTACACTCACTAAGCTAAGGGACAATTCTGTTGCAAAGTACAAAATTCCATTGCAAAGTGAACATCCTATTTGCTTTTTAGTAAATCAGCCCCATTCTGTTTTCTACTTTTGTTTTTATTCTCTGCTTACTTATTTTGTGCTGTTTTACCATGATGGAGAGTCCAAATAAACATAAACCAGATTATTGAGAGTCTAAATAATACCACGCAGGAATGTATAAATGTCTGAGGTACAATAAACAGGTAAATTGTTTTTTTTTCTTCATTATTTGAGTAAATTGTAGATAGCCAGCAGTTCCACATAGTATCAAACTTAGTTGGACAGATGTGATGCTCATATACAGGCTTGTAGTGAAGATCAATTGACCAGTCCTTTCCAAAAGGCAAGGTGGGTACGTCCAATTTCTGTAGTGCAAGATAATACATTTTAGGGCAGAAAACATGTATGCTGAAAAGAGTCCTGTGGGTTGAACTTTGGGCAACCCCCTCCACCCAGTCCTAGCATGCAGGCAGATTGACAGCAGGATACAGAATGTATACATCTCATTTATAAACCGGAACACCCCCATCTAGAAATGTTATACCATAGGTCATCTCCCCCAAAAAAGTCTAAAAAGTCAGCCAGTGATTGTGTAAATTTATATTTGCAGTCCCCCTGCTGACTCTTTTGCAAACATCAGCTCCATAGATACCTAAAGTTGGATGCTCCTAAACCAGTGATAATGAACATTTTTGAACCTGAGTCCCCAAACTGGATCATTAAAAACCAACGTATATTTCTGAAAGTGGCAACCCTGCTCTGAGGTGGTCCGTAAAGGCTCTCATAGGGGCTGTGTGGCACTCAGGTGGGCTCTGCAGGCTCTCAGGTGGGCTTTTCTACATCGGTCGCATAGGCAGAAAAGATGTATGCTGAAAAGAGTTCTGTGGGTTGAAGTTTGGGCAATCCCCTCCACCTAATCCTAGCATGCAGGTAGATTGACAGCAGAATGTATATATCTCAGGCTGCCTCTTTTGCACACATCTTCTCCATAGATACCTAAAATTGGATTCTCCTAAACCAGTGATGGTGAACCTTTGTGAACCCAAGTGCCCATACTGGATCACTAAACCAACTTATGTATCTGAAAGTAGCAACCCTGCTCTGAGGTGGTCTGTACAGGCTCTCATAGGGGCTTCGTGGCTCTCAGGTGGGCTCTGCAGGCTCTCTCTGTATATGAGAGAGAGAGAGATTATGTTTCCACAATTTTTAAAAATTTCCATTTGTTTTCCTCTTTATGCGATCGATGTAGAAAAAAAGCAATGTGTGAAAAAACACATTGCTTTTTTTCTACATCGGTCGCATAAAAAGATAACCTTCCTTACCATCTTGTCTTGAATTGTATTGTGATTGTAATGTCTTCCTGATATTGTAAGGCACTGTGCAAACTGTTGGCGCCATATAAATCCTTTATAATAATAATACTAACTGTGCCATTCTACATTTGGCTTGGCAATATGCATTTGTCAATGCGATTCCCACGTCCTTCTGACATTGAAAAGCGATAAGATACGCACATCCTTACATTTTATTTTTCAATTATAGAAAACTTTCTACACTCCTCTATATTTCTATTTGAACATTATGCAGTACACACAAATATTTCTTGAATCTAAGGATTCGGAGAGGATACATCTTGACGTAACATCTTGACGACATGTCTGACATATTCTGTATTGCTTAGGGATGTCCAGATACCAGTGCCGATATTTGGCATTTTCATGAGAACTACCAGGGTTTCAGCTGGGACCAGGCTCTGGTGCTCCACCACTGTCCTGAAATCATTAGTCTGTATTGTTTTAGAAAAATTGTCAAATGACAATAAACAAAAATGTATCAGTACTCGTATCTGTAAGGACTTGGGCGAGTATCAGTACTTGTACTTGCAAAAATGGTATCGGTGCATCACTAATATATATATATATTTATAAAAACAAAATCATACATTAAAACAGAGATGTACAAATCCCGGGAGCTCCGTGTGCTCCTTACCAATGACAGCTGCCTCCTAACTTTTGAATTTTTCTTAGTCTAGTCTTGGAGCTCCAAAAGTATAATACAGATATATTGTTACAATGTCTGTACTTGGCTCATAGTAGATGCTTATTTCTTACTTTTACTTTTTTCCTTGCTATGTAAACATCAAGGTTTCGTGTAGCTCTGGAACGTGTCATTAAAGGTACAATCACATAGGGAGTTCAGAGCAGTGCTATGGAGATGATATCCTTCAGTCACACACCATAGGATGGATGGGAGAAATCAATCGGTTTTCAATGAATTTGTCCTCCTTGGATTCTCCAAAGATCTAAAGATAAACATTGCTTTGTTTGTACTGTTTCTAATAATCTATCTTATAACTATTATTGGGAATGGTCTGATAATTGGCACAATTCTGCTAAACTCCCACTTGCATATCCCGATGTATTTTTTTCTATGCAATTTGTCCTTGATAGACTTCTGCTATTCCTCGACGTCTGTCCCACGACTGCTCTCCGACCTGTTCTCCGTCCGAAGAACGATCTCCTACTTTGCATGTTTCATCCAACTCTTCATAGTAGTGTTCGTGGGAGGAACAGAATGCCAGCTCCTTGCCCTCATGGCTTATGACCGGTTTGTGGCCATCTGCCGCCCGCTTCATTATCATCATCTTATGAAGTGGAGGGTTTGTTATTGCCTGACTGCCTTTGTGTGGTTCTTCAGCTTCATGATAATCATTGTCCCAGCCCTTGCAACACCCCCGAAGTTATGTGACCAGAACCAAATCAACCACTTCATGTGTGAGGTTCTAGCCGTCATCAAGTTGTCCTGTACCGACATCTCTATGAATGAGCTTGGCATTTTTTCCATCTCTTTTTTGACACCTGCTCCCGTTTATGTTAATCTTAGTCTCATACGCTTACATTATATCGTCTGTATTAAAAATTCACTCCGCAGGACAATATAAAGCTTTTTCTACGTGCACCTCGCACGCCGTTGTGGTGTTTTTGTTCTTCGGCACCGGAATGCTCACGTACTTTGGTCCCAGGTCACAGTACTCTTCCAATCAAAACAAATATGTTTCTGTTTTCTATGTGATTGTTTGCCCGATGTTGAACCCTCTCATCTACAGCCTGAGCAACAGGGAAATCAGAAAAGCAATGAAAATGTTTTTTTCCAAATGTAAAAATCACCCATTACATATTCTTTTGTATAATTAAGTTGATGGCCCAGACCTGAGTATAAGGTAGCACACCCCTGCAAGTAATAATCCAAAAAGGAAAGAAGAATATGGGGCTTTTGAGGTACCGATTGACAATTCCAAGACAGTTTGAGCCGCACATGTGGGGCCTGTGAAGGAGTGAGCAGCATTGAAGGTCTCTCCCGTTTTTGGGTCGTGCTGGGTCTCTGGTGAACGAGGGTAGCAGCGGTGGGCTGATTTGAGATTTGTTGCTCCCTTCTTCTGCTACCTGTTACTGGGACATCTGCCCCTGCTCCTCTCCTTCCCTCTGAATTTTGGGGTTCCAACCAGACTGGCCCGCCTTGTCGCACACATGCCAACTTATTAATCTGCTAATTTGGTAGATACTCTCCATCTCCTGAGGAAGCGCCTTCCAGCGCGAAATGTCGAGAAATTCTACGACCCCTCCACTCTTATTAATTTGTAAACTAATCATGTCGATTTTCAAATCATGTCATACTATTTATAATCAATGAATCATGTAATTTCTGATACAATTTGATGAGTGGAGTGAGTCTGTCTAGGACAGTGGTTCTCAACCTTTCTAGGGCTGGGACCCCTTGGTAACATTTGCCATGTTGTGGTGACCCCCAACCGTAAAATTTAGGGATGCACCAATACTAGTATCTGTGTGGGCTCTTGGGAGCCTATGCGGGCTCTCAGGTGGCTAGTGGGACTCTCTGTGGTGCCCAGTGCGGGCTCTGTGGTGCCCAGTGCGGGCTCTGTGGTGCCCAAGCACTTACCTCCCCTCACTCCTGCCTGCTCCCCTCTCTCTGATCCTCTCCGGTCGCTGATGCTGCAGCGCCATCTAGGAGAACTGACACTGCCATGCTAGGAGGAGGCTGAGGAGCCTCTTACCTAGAGCAACACATGGGGACCCCCTCAACTGTGGGTGACGACCCACTTTTGGGTCGCGACCCACAGGTTGAGAACCACTGGTCTAGGAGATATCTAATTAGCCGGCTTTCACATATGAATTTTTATATCAATATTTTTATTCATTATTTAATAAAATACATTTTTTCTTCTCAAAACTGTCTGGGAATTGTCAATCGGTACCTCAAAAGCCCCATCTTTTTCATTACATATTCTTTGTTGATTTTTTTCTAAAACATTTATTTGTGCAGGTGATGTTCACGTAGTAAAAAATAGTCCTAGTGTAATGGCAAGTATATTTCTCTTAAATCTGAAAATATCAATATTTTATACTCTTATAAGCAACCAGCAGGTGACGTTCTTGATTCCTTTTCAAGTCTGCAGGCTTTCTTTACTTCTCATGGTGCAGTGAAAGGATGAAAAAACAAAAGGTAGTAAGCAAAAAAGTTAAGAAAGTGAATAAAATATAATTAAAAAAAATTAAAACAAAAAATGTCCTTCCTACACACAAGTACATACATACACATAGGCATTTAAGATGAATGTACATACATAAACCCCAATTATGCATTAAAAATCCCTGTGCAGGCCAGACTCATAAGAATGATTTTAGGGCCATTACATTTTTTGTTTCTCTTTCAACTGATGGTCTGTAATAGATTCAATGTGTCAGCTTTTTACTGCTGTGGGTAGGGATGCACCGAGACTTTTCAGATACCAGTGCCGATATTTGGCATTTTCATGAGAACTACCCGGGTTGCAGCGGTTGCAGCTGGGACCGGGCTCTGGCGCTTCACCACTGTCCTGAAATCATTAGTCTGTATTGTTTTAGAAAACCTGTCACATGACAATAAACAAAAATGTATCAGTACTTGTATCTGTGAGGACTTGGGCGAGTATCAGTACTTGGGCGAGTATCAGTACTTGGGCTTGCAAAACTGATATCGGTGCATCACTTATATGTAGCGCTACCCCAGAGATGGCCGCTGTAATATACGGGCCTTCTGTCGTCACATGACTCACCCCCACCTGTGTCCTCCTCTCTCCCCTCAGTCTGTTCTCCTTGTGGTCTTTGTCCAACCAAAAAAACGACCTGGCAGCCAATCACAGCTCTTCTGGCTGCTATCCAATCAAGTCCTTGCTTGCCTTTGTTGTTAGGGGTCGGCTTCCTTCTTAACTAAAGCAGTAACCAATAGAGTCTCTCCTCCAGTCTCTGTGAGCTATCAGTTAAGCCAGAAGATGCAATGCAGTTTCAGAGAGCAAAACTCTGCATATATTACAAAAGCAATACTAAGCCTGTACTACATATAGATGGAGCTCCCTCGCGGCCATAGCCCGAGCCCACCCCACCGTAAACTGACACTCTGTGCCGAGCAGCATATAAATGGCTGCTTGGGGTGAGAACTGACAGAGCTGCGCTAGGGGGACTAGAAAAAGTGAGAAGCCTCTCACCTAGAAAAGTGGAAGGCACGCGGTGACCCACTCAGTGCTGTAGCTACCATGGGGCGAGTGAGGCACTAGCCTCAGGCGTAGCTGAGAGGGGGTGTAACGGGCCTGGCTGCGCCCCCTGCACCTGTTGCCATGGAGAACACAGGGCGCCATTTGCAACAGGGGCACCATGCGGCCAAAACAGCCGCGGCTCGGCAGGGAGAAGAAGAGCGGCACAGGCTCCAGCTTCTCCTTGGATCCCCGCTGCTTTGTATGGACAAAGGACTCTGGGGTCTATTCACAAAGCTGCCGAGGGCAGCCGAGTGAATGACCGATCAGAAGTGAAGTGAGCCGAACACTGTTCAGCTATTCACTTCAGGCTGGTACGGCTGATTTCAGCCGTACATCGGCTTGCTTCGTGTGGCTTCGGATCAGCCGAACATGCTCAGCATGTTCGGCTGA